>NW_006399762.1:13970013-13972698 GCF_000299155.1 Elephantulus edwardii
CTTTCACAGTGCTGCCAATTGGCCCAGTAGTGAGAATCTTTGTTTTCTTGGTGTTGAGCTTTAATCCATATTGAAGAATATAGTCCTTAAGCTTTTGCAGCAAATGCTTCAGGTCGACAGTTTCAGCTAGCAAGTTTGTGTCTTCTGCATAAGTTTGGTTGTTGTTGAGTCTGCCTCTAATCATGATGCCATTCCTCCTCAAAAAGTCCTGCTTCCTGAATGATCTGTACCACATATAGATGAAAAAGTTATGGAGACAAGATGTATCCCATACTTCTTTTCTGATTTGAGCCATCCATCCCTGACACACTTCTTTGCTAATTTTGTACCAGGCAGGGTTTCCCTGTTCTGTTCTGAGGACTGCTTCCTGATCAACACGGTTGGAGAAAAAATAAAATAAAAAAAAACCAAGAAAGAAAGAATGATGTATCAATATTGTGTTCTTTCTCTTTACCTATCAAATCCATATCCTAAGCAAATTATTTGAAAAGCTACACTTTATGAAGAATGTGGTATCCGGATGAGAGGAATATTCATAAACAACCGGAATTATGCAGATGGCAAAACTTTCTTGTGGGAAGTGAGGAAGATTTGAAGCATTAACTGTAGAAGATTTAAAAAAACAAAACAAAACAAAGCAAAAAATAAAACTAACAACCAAGCAAAACCCTACCGCCTTCAATATGCATTACATCTCCATTTCAAGAAGACAAAAATTCTCAAAAGTAGATGGATAGGCAACATCATCATAGAGGAAAAATTGAATTCATTAATAACTACATCTTACTTGAATTCACAGTTAACATCCTTGGTACCAGCAGTCAGGAGATCAGAGATGTATTGCTCTTTGAAAGGCTGCTTTGAGGAACTTTTGCAAATTACTGAGGAGTAATGATATCAGTTTGTAGACTTAGGGTGAGCCTGATTCAAGTCATCATCTTTTCCACCACTTGCTGTGAATCTGAGGGCTGGACAATAAATAAAGACGACAGAATAATTGATATTTTTGAGCTTTAGTGTTGGAGAAGAGCACTGAATTTCCCATAGACTGCCAAAAAAAAAATTGTCTTGAAGAAAGTACAGTCAGAGGGCTCTTTGGAGATGAAGGTTACACAGCTTTATTGCACATACTTAGACATGCTGTTAAATGAGGCTATTCTTTGGAAAGGGACATCATGCTAGGAAAGGTGGAACACTGGCAAAAGAGAGGAAGACCTTCCACCAGATGGACTGATAAAGTTACTGTACCAGTAGACTCACATAATACAGAAAGGATGATGAGGACCCATAATAGAACATGGTTCAGATCCATTGTTCTTAGAGGCACTATGAGTTGTATTAAACGAGAGTACTTCTATGAACAACAACTTCTATGATACTGTTTTTATAATTTGTCCTACATCGATTTATAGCAGACAATCTTTTCCTCTCAAGAGAGGGTGTCCTTAAGCTTTTGCCTAGGCTGGAAGTCTACTCAAGGGTATGACTTTAAAATCCCACAGGGAGAGAGGAGGAGACTGCTGGCAGGGGCCTGGAACCTCCATTCTGGGACTTTGACTGTTTGCTACAGCTGATGGCAGTCCTGATGGGCACCTTAGAGAAGTTTTGAGGTTGTGTTTGATGTGTGTCACTGCTCTTTTACCCTCAAGAGAAGGTGTCTTTGAGCCTTTGCGTAGGATGGAAGTTTGCTCAAAGGCATGGCTTTAAAAGCCCACAGGGGGAGGCGATGGAACTGCAGGCCCAAATTTATTTTCAGATGAATATTCCTTAAATGAAACAGCAATCTTTTGTCTATTTGCTGAACTGAACAACTTGGTATTGCTGTGATGCTGCACACTGTTCCATAGTCTTGTCACATACCATAGTGGTTACTCATTATGTACAAAGCTTGGATGAGCTTCCAGAAGCAGGAGTGGCATCCATTTCCTAAACTAGATGCCTCTGGAAAATCTACAAACTCGACTCTACAAAATCTCTAAACTGTAAAAATGTTCAGAAATTATGTTAGTTATAACACAGAGTCCAGATCTTTTGTGTAAAACTTAACTCTCAGTCGTATTTGACTTGATGACACTTAACCACAGCTTAATGAAGCTAGTGCTGTTTATATCTGGAGGAACACTCTTCCACTTTGTACATCACTCTTTGTCAATGTGCAGTATGAAGTAACCTGAATTGCTGTGATGCTGAACCTTGTACCATGGGGTATCGAATACCAGAATGGTTTCCAATGTAGATAGTGTTTGGTGGAGGTCTCAGTTGTAAAACAGTTTTGGAAGCAGGAGTGGCATCGAATTCCTAGACTGCATGCCTCTGGAAACTCTAAGAACCTGAAATTAATGATAGTTATGGAATACCAGAAGAATGTCTATCTGTGTTTCATTGATTATGCAAAGGCGTTTGACTTTGTGGATTATAACAAACTGTGGCTGACTCTGAAAAGAATGGGAATCCCAGAGCACTTAATTGTACTAATGCGAAACCTATACTTGGACCAAGAGGCAGCAGTCAGAACATAGCAGGGTAACACTGCATGGTTCAAAATTGGGAAGGGTGTACGCCAGGGATGCATCCTGTCTCCACACCTTTTCAACATGTATGCAGAGCAGATTTACCAGGAGGCTGGGCTCTATGAGGAGAATTGTGGCATCAGGATTGGTGGAAGATCTATTAACAATCTGCGTT
>NW_006399762.1:13973143-13974258 GCF_000299155.1 Elephantulus edwardii
GTTGCCAGGAGGGATGGGTCCTTGGAGAGGGACATCATGCTTGGGAGGGTGGAGGGACAGCACAGGAGGGGAAGACCCTCTATGAGATGGATTGTTTCGGTGATTGGGGTAATCAGGATGGGTGTGTAGGAGGCAGTGTGGTTGGTGCAGGATAGAGCAGGGTTTAGAGCTGTTGTGCATAGGGTCACTATGAGTCGCAAATGACTCGAGGGCACATAACAACAACAATGATGGAAAGGCATTACGTCTTTTGTTCATAGAATCACTATGAGTCATGCTTGACTGGAAGGCAATCAACAGCAACCACAACATTTATAAGAAATCTCAAGTTAGTGTAGTCTCAAAAGCTCAACCAGCTGTAAAAGGCAATAATTTTTATCATTAAAATCTCTATTCATCACTCAGTTCCCCAGTTCTCTATGACCCTTAAATTCAGTGATTCACTAGAATGTCTTCCAGAAACTCACACAAGTCAGAATGACTCACATGACCGTAGACATGCAGGCTTGTTTTGGAGAAACTGGTGAGAAATGGGCCAGAATCCTGTAGACTGTCTATTGTGGTACAGCTAAATGGTGATTGTGGGTGATGTAGGCTGATGGTGTGGAGACAGGTGAGCAATTCCTGGGGTCTTATAGACGGGGAGTCTTATAGACTGTGGTGTAGCTGCATAGCATCTGTGGGTGATGCACACTTGATGTTGTGTCCTAGGCAAGTGTTACACAAGAGAGAGTACCTAGCATTGAATTCCCATGAGCTTACATAAGCCTCTTGTAGAGTGAGGCTTGTATCTCATCCTAGTCCTCTTTACTTAATATAATAATTACATCAGCACAATATAATTAAGACCATTATTATAAAAATAAAAGCATAACTAGTAAACTACATATTGGAGCTTAAGTGAGGATAGGGTGGGGGCAAAGGGGTGTGGATAGGTAGGGGCAACACCACAGTGATGCATAGTTTGGTGGATAAAGGGAGAAGAAGGAGAAATGGAAAAGACCTTGGTGAAAATATGGGTAATTTAGGGCACTGTACAATGGGGATTAATTTTATAAAACATAATGCATCAGAATGTATGAAACAAAGAGTGAATGAAAAACAAACTTTGTAAG
>NW_006399762.1:13978128-13982536 GCF_000299155.1 Elephantulus edwardii
GCGCAGGAGAGGAAGGCCCTCTATGAGGTGGATTGATTCAGTGACTGGGATAATTGGCATGGGAGTGTCAGAGACAATGTGATTGGCACAGGACAGAGCAGAGTTTAGGGCTGTTGTACATAGGGTCGTTATGAGTCGCAAGTGAATTGACGTCACATAACAACAATAACAACAAGCAGTTAATAATTGCCTAGGAAAGACATCTAATTGATAAGCCTTAGACTCTCAGAGATGTCATGCTTCTAAATTCTTTGTGTAATCTGAAATTGAGAAAAAAAAGTAACTTCTTTAACTTTTTCTAATTATAAACTCCTTTTTAGATTGTTGTTGTTCTTGTTAGTTATCATCAAGTTGAATACAACTCAGAGTGACTTTGATAACAGCAGATTAGAACTCTACCTTATTTTACACCATCATTAACTCCACCATGCCCCATCCCATTGTTAAAGTCACTATGTCAATCCATTTCATAGAAGGTAATCTTTTAGTGACTCTCTACTTTTCTTAGCATACTGTCCTTCTCCATGGACTGGCTCTTGATAACATACCCACAGTATATGAGATGCAGTTTCATAATGCTTCCCTATAAGGAGTACCCTGGTTCCACATTCCTCAACAGATATTTGTTTATACTTTTGCTTGTCCATTGTATAGTCAATGCTTTTTACTAACACTACAATTGAAAAACATCAATTTTTCTGGGTTTTGTTTTGGGGGTTTTTTTGTTTGTTTGTTTTTGGGGTTTTGTTTCTTTAATTCATTTTCCAATATTCAGATGCACAGAAAGCAATTGCAAATACTATGGCTTGATTCAGGTACACTTTAGTTTTAAAGCTGATATACTTGTTCTTTAGCATTGTAAAGAGTTCTGCAGATTTTCCCCACTGCAACACATCTTCAGATTTCTTGAATATTCATGTCATGGGTGTTCATAGTGGATCCAAATAAATGGAAAGCATTGATCATTTTTCATTTTTCTCTATTATGATGTTGGCTTTTGGTCCAGAATTGACGATGTTTTGCTTCATTTTGTTTTGTTTTATTAGATGTAATCCATATTGAAGGTTGTACATTTTGATATTTTGTAGTATTTAAAGTCATTTTAACTTTCCATGAGTAAGGTCAAGCTATCTGCATAATTCAGAAAGACATATATTTTCTTGACAAGAAGTGTCAGATAAATCTCTAAATTTATTCCCAAAGTAGTACACTAAATAATGAATTTCTTAAACCACAGGACACATTGATGTGTATTTGTATAATCTATATTTCATTCCTCTTTATTTCTACATCAGTTTAATAGTCTATTTTTAAATACATGTTAATATCATGTAGAAACAAAGTTTTTCCAAGAGTGACTAAATTTTTAAAATTTCTGATTTCTTCTGTATTTATTTTGCAGGTGAATTTTAAAATAACTTGTACTAAAATTATTCTACTGAATACTTGATTAGAATTGTCCTAAGTATGTAAAGTAAATTTTTGAGTATCTATAATTATGATGATTTTCATCATTTATTCAAGTATTATTTATCTTCTGATTTTGTGACTTTATAAAACTTTAAAACTTTTAAACCCTACAAAGTTCTTGTTGAACTTTTCCATGTTTCCAGTTTTTCTTCGAATCTTTTAAAATACAAAGTTTGTTTTTTTATTTCTTACTGTTAACTTATTTTCCTTGGCATATAGATGCATATTGATTTTGTATATTCATATTTAAACGCTCATACTTATTAAGTCTATTAATTGTAATACTTCTCAATGAAATATTTATGTATCTATTTAAAAGTATTAAAATTATATATTGATTTTGCAAAATTTTGATTTTTTTATTTTTAAATGTTAATCTTTATTTTATAAGCAAATGATACTTTGTATTAAATTGCAAATAAATTATAAATTATGTTATTGTTGTTGTTGTTGTTGTTCGAGTTAAGTACAACTTATAGCAACCCTATGAACAGCCATTCAAAATATTCTCTGCCATCCTCATCAAAGACACTACAACCCTTTGCTAAGTCAGAGTTAATTTTTAATCCATCTTGTTGCGAGTTTTCCTTTTCTTCACAAACATCTTTCCAAGCAATGATGTCACCCTTCTAAGGAATAGGGTCATCTAGCTCCCTGTCCAAACTGCTTCCAATGGAGACTCATCCAGTCCAGGACATATTTGGGATATTGGCAGTTCTTGGGGATATTTAGTACTCTTCTCCAGCACTACAGCTCAAAGGCATCAATTTTTCTTCTATTATTCTTATTCATTGTTCAGCTCCCTGATTCATATCAGTAGATTGAGAAGACCAGGAACTGGATTGGGTGCACTTAGTCTTCAAATTGACATCATTGTTTTTCAGTATTTTCACGAGATCCTTGACTGAAGACTTGCCCAACACAATATGTCTACTGATTTCTTGACTGCTGGTCCCAAGGGTCTTGATTGTATATCCAAGCAAGGTGAAACCATTGACATCTTCAATTTTTTCTCCATCTATCATACTATTGGCTGTTGGGCCTATGATAGGGATCTTTGTCTTAATCATATTGAGATATAATATGTACTGAAGGTTATAGTTCTTGTTCTATCAGAGGTACATATCCTCACTTTCAGTAAGCAAAGTTGTGTCATCAGTATAGTACAAGTTGTTGATGGGTCTTACTCTAATCCTGGGTTTTCCTCCAATCCTGATGCCACAGTCCTCTTCATAGAGTCTTGCTTTATGAATGATTTGCTCAGCATACAGATTGAATAGGTATATAGAGAAAAATATAACCCTGATACACAACTTTTATGATCTGTGCTTTATATTGTAACTAAATTTACACTCTATGATTTATACCTCATAAATAAATTATGTATGTATGTATGCATGTATGTATATATGTATTAGGAAAATCAGGTGGCTTAGTGTCAATAAGCTGTGTTACAATCCCAAAAGCACAAGGCTTGAGGCCATCAGCTGCTCCACAGGCCAAAGATGTATAATCTTAACTACCCCTGAAAACCTATTGGAGGGTTAGCTATGGTTTGGATCCAATTCTACAGTGCACAACAGCTTAATTAATTAATTTAAAAGACATATTTTTTTTTTCATTTTCTTGACTGTCCATGGAATGTTCAGTGCTCTTCTACAACATCACAGCTCAAAGGCATCGATTATTTTTCTGTCATGCTTATTCATTGTCCAGGTCTCAGATGCACAACTAGTTATTGGAAAGACCATTGCCTGAATCAGTCACACCTTAGTCCTCGAGCTGATCTCAATAATTTGGAAAGATCCCTAACTGCAGATTTTCCCATTGTAATGTGTCTCCTTATTTCATGACTACTCACACCAAATTGTGGATCCAAACAAAATGAAACTGTTGAAAGTTTCAATCTCCTCTCCATCCATCATGACACTGCCTATTAACTCTTTATAATTTAATGTCTAAACATAAACATAATGTCGCTATGAGTTGCAGGTAACTCGAAGGCACATAACAACAACCAAAACATACATGCACTCATGTGCATAAATGCATACACATGAACACTTTATGTTTAGATGTTAAAGGATGTCAGATGAAGCTTCAGAATCCTTGTCTCCAAGGTGCATCCTAGTTTAACACTCTCCTGAATGAAAATGTTCATTCTCTTAGTAGTCCATGGTAGTACTCTTTTCCAGCATCACAGTTGAAAGACATCCATTCTCCTTCTATCATCCCTATTCATTGTCCAGCTTTCTGATGCATAGCAAGTAATTGCAAAGACCATGGCCTGTATCAAGCACACCTTAAGTCTCCAGACTGACATCGTTTCTCTTCAGTACTTTGGAGAGATCATTGACAGCTGACTATCCCAATGCAATGTGTTTTTAATTTCCTTGCTGCTGATACAAAAATGCTGGTTGTAGAGCCAAGCAACCTGAAGCTGTTAACAATCTCAATCCAATCCCTTCACCATCCATCCTGATGCTGGCAATTGACCCAGAGATGAAAATCTTTGGTTTTTTTTGAGATTGAGCTTCAATCCATATTGTAGGTTGTAGTCTTTGACCTTGTGCAGCAAGTGCTTCAAGTCCTTCTAAATTTCAGCAAGAAGGGTTGTGTCATCTGCATAATGCAGACTGTTGATGAGTCTACCTCCAATTATGATGTTACACTTCTCCTCATAGAGCCCAAATTCCTGGATAATCTGTTCCACATTTAGATTGAAAAGACATGGAGATAGGAGAAATCCTTGAAGCACACCCTTCCTAATTTTAAACCATGCAGTGTTTCCTTGTTCTGTTCTGACATCTGCCTCCTGGTCCAAGTATGGTTTCACATAAGCACAGTCAAGGGTGCTAGGGATTCCCATTCTTCACAAAGTCAGCCAGAGTTTGTTGTGATCTACACAGTCAAACACTTTTATATAGTCAATGAAAAA
>NW_006399762.1:13983175-13984041 GCF_000299155.1 Elephantulus edwardii
CCTTGCAAAATTCATTGCAATACTGTTTATTAATCTTAGTGTATGATAACTTGCCTTTTTCATTTATATATAATTTACCTAAGATTACAAATCAGAAGTCATCTTGCTATCAGTATTTAGAAGCCAACCATGATTATTAACGATGTCCAACCCTTCTGACACACCAGAGTATCTCTACACTCCTCTAATAGCCCTCCTCTGCACTCCCATCAGATACATCAGGCTCTATGTCAAGGAATTTCTTTACCTCTTTCTTCTTTCTAGAAAGAGAAAAAGTTGATAACTTTTGTTACTTTGCCTTTCTGCACTGCCCTTTGGAATCTTCTGTTCAAATCATTAATATTTTTATTTCTTCCCTTTGCTTTGGCTTCTAGCTGGTCTAGAGCAATATTTAGAGTCTCTTCTGACATCCATTTTGGTCTTTTCTTCTTCCTCTGTCTTTGTAATGCCCTTTTGCTTTCTTCATAGATGATATTCTTGATATCCTCCCACAGCTCATCTGATCTTTGTTCATTAATGTTCAAGGCCTCAAATCTGTTCCTGACATGTATGTGTGTGAGTACACACACACATCATATATATATATATACACATCATATACGCATACAGATCATATATATACATCATATATATACACACATTATCATATATATGCATACATCGTATGTACACACATCATATATATTTCATATATATACCATACATAGTTTGTGTTGTTTTGTACTATCAAGTTGAATGTCCAGTGAGTTTTCAGAGACAGTTACTCATTCAGGAGGAGATTGCCCATCCTTCTTACTTGGTGCAGCTGATTGCTTTGAATTCCTTGCCTTCAGAATTATAGCACAGTTTCTTGTCACTAGGCCACT
>NW_006399762.1:13985106-13985717 GCF_000299155.1 Elephantulus edwardii
TGGTCCAAGTATAGGTTTCACACTGTTATGTTCAAGTGTTCTGGGATTCCCATTTATCTCAGAGTCAGCCACAGTTTGTTATGATCCACACAGTCAAACACCTTTGCATCAATGAAACACAGACAGACATTCCTATGGTACTCCCTGAGTGATCTCTTCTTGTAAGATTAAATGCCTCTGAAAACCTTCCTGAGGCTCAAATATGAGTCAATTTTGTCATAACAATATGCAACCACAAGAAATACATACATACTTATATACATAAATACATATATATTACACATGTTAACTATATCTATGTTTTGATATATGAATGTTAGTATATCACTTTTTATATGTGAGTATATGTAATTGTCTATTCATGCACACAAACTGCAGTAATTTTTAATGTATCTTGATCGTATCATGGATTAATTTAAAACTATAGAAATGAGTAGAAATATTCAATTTCTTCATATTTGGCATTTTTGTTTGTTTGGGAGTGGAAATTTGAATTATATATTATAGGCAGCTCTGAAGTAAAACTGCACTGCAATCGCAAGGCATGTGTCTTGAATCTTCTAACTGCTCCACAGGATAAAGATGAACAATCTCTTCCTGTGAGAGTTATT
>NW_006399762.1:13985997-13993291 GCF_000299155.1 Elephantulus edwardii
TTAAAGTTTTCTATTTTCCTAAATTCATACTTCACACATTATAAATTATGATTATAACCTGGCACTTGAAGTTTTCTGTTTCTATTCATTTTGAACACGATCTCCTGGATGGCCCTTATATTTAAAAAGTGGGCCCAAGGTATTATATTTTAATTCCTTGTTACTATATTATGTAGAACTTTCTTCTAAATCATACAGCACTGTGGTCAATTTGCTGGACTGAGGAAATATGGGTTTTCTGTGACACTGAACCTTGTGCCATTGGGATATCAAATGCCATAATGAAACAACTCTGCCATAGGTGTGCCAAACACCACAATGGCTATCCATCATGGACAGCATTTGGAGAAGCACTCAGATTGATTCAAGTTTGGAAGCAGGAGTGGAATCCACTTCCTAAACCACATGACTCTGGAAACTCTATGAACTTAGGGAAACAACAATAGTCATAGAAGGGCTTTAGGCCTCTTGTTCATATATTTATGGAGGGACCTTGTTAAAAGTCAGTTGGGCCCGAGGGTCTAGTGTTATTTTATTTTGGAGGAACATTCTTCTATGTTGTACAACACTCCTCTGTCAATTTGCTGCACTGAGGCAATCTGGGTTTGCTGTAATGCTGAACCTTGTGCCATTGGAGGTCAACTATCAAATGGCCACCCATGTTGGACAGCGTTTGGTGGGTCTCCCAGTTTAATATATGTTTGGAAGCAGTAGTGGCATCCACTTCCTAAACCACATGCCTCTGGAAACTCTATGAACTTGGAGAAATGACAATAATTATAGAAAAGCTTCAGGCTTTTTGTTCATAGGCTGCCTATGAGTTGTGCTTGACTCAATGATAATCAACAAGAAGAACAACAACATTCATTTTAAAGACTTTTCTTTGGGTGAAACCTTACTCTATCCATGATATTAAGGGTGTTTTTGTTTTTGTTTTTGTTTTTCTTTAAGGAACCAGCTCCTAGCCAAAATCTTGATTTTTTTGAAACCTGAGGACCTATCTTCTGTAACTTTGTCAGACAATATTCCAGTGCTATTTGTAAGGCTTCTACTGACCAATTTATTTCAGAATTGGAACAGGTTCTGGTTCTAGACAAACAAGATTCTAGAAACTACAGAAACCTGCTCACCATGGGTGATCTCGCTATTATTTGAAATTCTGATAGCATAGCCTTAGTAACATGGTAATAATGCAGCCGAAACATAGGACAAAAAGAAAGAACGAGTATTTAACATGCATGTGCATATGTAATCACGAAATCAATAATTAAATTTCTCTGTTTCATTTCCATTTATGAGTTCACTATTTTTTTGTTTAACCTGTCTTTTTGTACTTAATTTTTCTAATTTCCTTTAAAAGTTCTTTCTATTAAAACCTATAATTCACTATTCCCCTTCATTGTTGGGTTTTTTTTTTTTTTTTTGGTTATTGTTAAGTCCTGTCTAGTCTTAGATGACTCATAGTGACCATTTAACGAAAGACCTGAACACTTTTATAACTTTCATTGTTTCTCCAAGTTCATGAAGTTTCCAGAGTCATGCTATTTGGGAAGTGGATATCACTCCTGCATCCAAGCTTGTTTTAGTTGGGGAGCTCCACCAAACACTGTCCACCATGGGTTACCATTGTCAAATTTCACAGTGTTTAGGATCACAGCAGCCACAGGTTACTTTTGTACAGCAAATGAGCAGACAAGTGCTATATCACTTAGAAGAATGTTTGACCAAAAACAATTAAAACCAGGCCTGAAAGCCGCAGATTAAAATCACCCACCTTTGGCTTTGTTAATATTTTAAAATATAAATTGTAGCCTTATCTTAAGAAATGATATGGTTTTGTAAAAAAGTTTATCAGCCTTCAAAGACAACACTCTTGTGTTATCTTGCTGCTACTACAATGAATAGTCAGGTAGTCTGATACTTAATAGAGAACTCATGTCTTTTAGGATGGGTTTTAGATTGTTTTCATCTTATTCGTAGTATTAATTCATTTGATTATTGTCATGGATCTTGTATGAAAGCAGAGAATACCAGAGGAATATCTGTTTCATTGACTATGCAAATGCATTTGACTTGTGTATCACAACAAATTGTGGCTAAACTTGAGGAGAATGGAAATCTAAGAACACTTAATGGTGCTAATGTGAAACCTATACTTGGATCAGGTAGTTGTAATCAGAGTAGAGTAGGAAAACACGTCATAGCTCAGGAACAGGAAAAGTACACATCAATGACGCATGCTATCTCTATACCTTTTCAATCTATATGAAGAACAGAGTGTTCAGGAGGCTGGACTTTATGACTAGGAATGTAAAGCAGGATTAGAGAAAAACTCACCAACAAAATGTGCTATGACACAACCTTGCTTCCTGAAACTGATGATAACATGAAACATTTGCTGCAGAAGGTTAAAGGATGTAGTATTCAATATGGATTAAAGGTCAACATCAAGAAAACAAAGATTCTCACCACTGGGCCAATTAGCATTTCATAATAGATGGAGTAAAGATTGAGATTGTTGATAATTTCAGCTTATTTGGTGCCACAATCAACACTCTTGGTACCAGCAGTCAGGAAAACAAAAGACAAATGAATCAGAGACCTAGGAGTAAAGCTCAAAACCATAAAGTTCATCAAAGACAGATCAGAATCAAGCTTAGACTGCTTAAGTCTATTGTATAAAGGGACTGCTAAGTATAGACAGAAATGCCCTATCTGGGATGATAAAACTGATGAATGGGACCTTCTAAAGGTTAAATCCCTGTGAACATCAAAAACGTTTTCCAACAGAGTGAAAAGAAAACCCACTGACTGGGGAAAAAACATTTGGCAATACCATTTCAGACAAGGGTCTCATATCAAAAATTTACAGAATCCTACATGACCTCCACAAGAAAAAGGTAGATAATTCAATTACAAAATGAGCAAAACTTTGGAAAACTATTTCACAGAGGAAGATATTCAGATGGCCAACAGACACGTGAAGAAATGTTCAAAATCACTAGCAATAAGAGAGATACAAATCAAAACCAAAGTGAGATACCATCTGACTCCAGTAGCAGAAGCAAAATTTAACAGGATAACAAGTAATATATGTTGGAGAGGATGTGGCAAGATAGGTACATTTATACATTGTTGGTGGGATTGTAAAATAGGATAACCACTCAGGAAGGCAAGTTTTGAGCTTCTTACAAAAGCTGAACATAGATATTCCATATGATACACCTTGGAGTGTACTCCAAGAATATAAGAACTGAGGCATAAATGGGACTTGTATATTAATATTCATAGCAGTGTTATTCACCACCGCAAGAACATGGAAAAAGCCCAAATGTCCAACCACAACCAAATGGATTGAAAAACTGTGGTGCATTCACATGATGGAATTCTATGCAGAACCCTGGAGCAATGAATTTGTAAATTACTGCCTAATTGGGCCAATTGGCAGCATTAGGATGGAGGGTGGAGAGATTGAGATTGTTCACAACTTTAGTTTGTTTGGCTCCACAGTCATCACTCTTGGCACCAGCAGCCAGGAAATTAAAAGACATATTGCGATGGGAGAGTCTGGTGTTAGGGACCTCTCCAGAGTACTAAAGAGCAATGGTGTCACTCTGGAGACTAAGGTGTGTCTGATACATGTCATGGTTTTTGAAATAACTTGCTATGCATCAGAGAGAAGGGAGGATAGAAGGAGATTTGATGCCTTTGAGCTGTGGTGTTGGAGAAGAATATTGAATATACCATGGACTGCTAAGAGAATGAACAGGTTTAACCTGGAGAGGGTTAAACAATGCTTCTCCTTGGAGGCAATGATTCTGAAGCTTCATCTGACATACTTTGGACATGTTGCAAGGAGGGAGTAGTCTTTGGAGAAGAACGTCATTCTTGGGAAGGTGGAGGGACAGCGCAGGAGAGGAAGACCCTCTATGAGGTGAATTGATTCAATGACTAGGGTTATAGGTGTGTCAGAGACAGTGAGATTGACACAGGATAGAGCTGAGTTTAGGGCTGTTGTATCTAAGGTCACTATGAATTGCTGACAACTTGACAGCACATAACAACAACTACTACCTAACTTGGGAGGGCTGGAAAGCATTATGTTGAGTAAATTAACCCAGTCCCATAAAGAAAAACACTGTATAAAACCATTGCTGTAGAACAAATATGAGGGCCCAAGCGGGGATGGTGGAAGCAAAGGTCTGGGGATGGGTGGGGGTGGAGTGGGAAGAGGCATTAATTATAGGTTTCCATAATTTGATGAGTAGGGGTATGTGAAGGAAATGGTACTATTTCTTTTGAAAAATGATACATATATGAACTTTGTAAATAAACTAATATAAAACATTTAAAGAAAACAAATTGCATTGAGAAAGTCTGCCATCAGGGAGCTTTCTAGAGTAGTGAAGAGCAATGATGTCAGTCTGGGAACTAAAGTGTGCCTCATTCAGGCCTTGGTCTTTGTGATTACTTGCTATACATCAGACAACTGGACAATACTAAGGATGATAGAAGGATAGATGCCTTTGAGTTGTGGTACTGGAAAAGAGAATTGAACATACCAAGGGCTGCCAGGAGAAAAAATGGTCTGTTCTGGACACAGTGAAACCAGGCTGCTCCCTGGAGGCAAGGATTTTGAGGCTCTGTCTCATACTTTGGACATGTGGCCAACAGAGACCCAGTTATTAGAGAAAGACATCATGCTTGAAAGGGTGAAGGCCAAGTGCAAGAGAAGAAATTCCAGGATAAGTTGGTTTGACTCAATGACTGGAGAAATTAGATTAGGTGTGTTAGATCTGTCGGAAATGATGAGAATGGCTCAGAATAGGACATGTTTCAGAACTAATGTACATAGAGTCTCTATGAGTAGCGAGCTTCTCTATGGTACATAACAAGAACATTAGTGTGTTACTACTTTTTATCTTATTCAAGCTAAGTCCGTTATTTTAAAAAAAAATTAGTTCTAAAAAGGAGTTAAGAAATATATCTTCAGTATAGCTTGTACACCATTTCTATTTTCTATTATTTTAAACTTTCTAATAAATGAATATTGATTTAATAAATTCATGTCTCTTAAGTTCTAGTTCATATGTTTATGTAAGTTTGAGAGTGCATTCTATTTATTATAATTTTACATTATTATTATGTTTATTATTTTAATATATCCAGTCAATACCATTTTATGTTATATTGATTTTGTCTTGTTTTTGTTTCATAATTTATGATCTTTTAAAAATGAAAGTTATATATTTTAGTTTATGATACTGAAAAGCTGCCACATTCTTATAATTATTAATGGGACAGTCTCCAGAATTAATTTTATTTGGATAAAATTGTATATTAATGATAAGTAACTTTTTAAAAACTACTATTTATTTCTTCATGTGGTTTATAATTCAAGATTATATTTTCAAGTTATTTTTGTTTCAAATATTAATTTTAATTTAGTTCTTAATTTTATGTTATTTGTCGTTATTATATATTCATTTTCTTTGCTATTGCCATCAGGTCAGAACCAACTCATAGCTAACCCTCCAGTGGGTTTTCAGACGCTGTAAATCACACAAGAGCTTGGCCATCTATCTCAAATAGAACAGTGAGTAGATTCAGACCACTAGAGAAAGTACCAGTTTTGCTTTACTTGGGTTTTCTAAACATCAGTGAACTATCAACGTCAATTGACTATCAACAACTTTTCTTGGACAGAAATGTTTTGTGGGTGTAAGTAGTCAGCAAATATTATCCCTACCAATCTATCCACATGCTTTCAATCTAGTTTTCCCAATCATTTAAAAGTTCAGTCATACCCACAGACTGCTTTAAGATATTTACTAAATAACACTAGCATGGTAATTGTTTCAGTATTGATAATTTCTTACCTTTTTTTCAATTCCAATGAACTATAAGATTAACCCTTGGGGCCTAGTGGCAAGAAATAGCAATGTAATCCATAACACATGCAGTTCGAATTCACTAGCTGCTCTGTGGGAGAAGGAAGGGAAATCTCCTCCCATGCAATTAATTGCCTTTGAAAACATGCTCAAGGGTCAACTATAGGTCAGTTCCAGCTTGATGGTACTCAACAACAACAAAAATAGCAAGATATGATATATGTCTACACTGAAGAAGAAAAAAGAATTTTAATGTTTGGATGTAACTGTAGCTCAAAGGTCAAATAAACACCATTCTATTTCTAGAAATGTTGTTATTGTTATGTCCTGTTGAATTAAAAACAACATATGACAACCCTGTGAACCACAGGTCTGAACCTTGCCCTAACCTGTGCCATCTTCAATATTTCTGATGTATTCAAGCCAATAGTTGTAGCCACTATGTCATTAAAAGTCTTCTTCACTCTCTCTAAATCTACTTTCCCAATATGATATAATTTTTTTGATCTACAAGCCCATATTGACAACATGTCCAATAGATAAGATGACGTTTCACTATTATTGCCGCCAAGAAGTAGCCTGGTTACTCCTCCTTTAAAACAGACTTTTTTTGTTCTTTTGTCAGTCCATGGAATATTCAATTCTCTTCTCTAATGCTACAATTAAAAGGAATCAATTATCTTTCAAATATCCATATTCATTGTTCATATGCATAAGAAGCAGATGAAAATATCATAGATTGGTTCAGGCACACCTTAGTGTTAAAATGGACATCTTTGGTCAAAAAGATTCATATTGAGATGTAATTCATACTGATGATTGTAATCATTCACTTTCTTAATGGACTGCTTCAACTCTTCACTTTCTACAAGCAAGATTGTATCACTTTCACAATGAAGTTTGTTGAGTCTTCCTTCAATCCTGATGCCAAATCATATAGTCCAGACCCCTATTTACTCAGTATACATATTGAATGAGTATGGAGAAAGTATACAAACCTGACACATTCATGTCCTGGTTTTAAACTATACAACATTCTCCCATTCTATTCAGATGACTTCTTTTCATCTATACAGATGTTTCCTATGAGCACAATTAATTGTACTGGTATCCCCATTCTTCTCAGTGTTAGCTTTATTTTGTTATGATCCAGAGTCATATTTTTACATAGTCAATAAGATACAAATAAACATTCTTTTAGAAGCCCCCGCTTACAGCCAAGATCCGTTTGTAGCAGTAATGAAACTTCACATATACAACAATCTCTTCTGACATCAGCTTGAATTTTGGGAAGTTCATGTTATTATTATATGTGTTATATAGCTGGTTTCTCTTCCTGGATGATACCCTTGATATCCTCCCACAACTCATCTGGCCTTCGTTCATTAGTGTTCAAAGCCTCA
>NW_006399762.1:13994721-14001504 GCF_000299155.1 Elephantulus edwardii
GACTCGACAGCACATAACAACAACAACAAACAACATAATAGCTGGTTTTGAAATAACCAGCAAGATTTTATCTGAATGTGATATTAATGGTACTGTTTACATTTATCACATTCTGTTGGACCTTACCTTTTGTTAATGAGAACAAATATGTATATTTTCCAGTCAGTTCACTGGAGTTGGTGATTCTCTTGGTTCTCTTTGCATAGACTTGAACATGTCCAGGGATGCAAGTGTTTGTTGATATATGTCATTGGTATTTCACCAATTCATTATTTTTCCCTTAATGCCTTCAGTGCATTTCATTACTCTTGATTCTTGATCATACAGTAATTCTTGAAATGATTCAGTGGACCTCTTTTTTTTTTTTTTTTGGCACAGTGACTTTGTTTAATCCTTCTGATGTTTCCAGGAGTATTCAATATTTTGTTTATAGCCTCTTTTAGTATTGCAAGTTGAGGCTTGTATGTGGTTTTTTTTCAGTTATTTAAGCTTGCCAAATGACAAGCATGCTCTTTAAAAAAAATTATAAACTCAGTTCTCTGCACATTTTAATAGTTCGCTTTGTCTTCTCAAACTTCCCTTTGAATTTTTCTGTTCATCTCTTACTTCAGAATTTCTCTCTCTCTCTTTCTCCCTCCCTTTTTTGTCTATATATTATAGGGCATGTATGAGTCTCTTGTGACATTAATTTTTATCTTTTCTTTCTTTCCTAAAAAGAAGAATTTCATAAAACAGCAAATGATCAACATGTAATGATGATTTAAGAGTAAATTCAAGCTGCTCTGAAGGAATTGGCAAAAAATAAATCCCAAAGTTTTAATGGAATAGCAATTTACATGTTTCAGCAAACAAATGCAGCTCTGGGTATGCTCACCTTGTTGTGCTAAGAAATCTGGACAAAAGCTATCTGGTTAACTGACCGGAAGAGATTCAGATTTATTCTTATGCCTAAAAATGGTAATCTAAGAGAAAATGAAAATTATTGAAAAATATTGCTAATATCAAAGCAATAAAAATCTTGCTGAAGATTATCCAAAAAATACCTGGAACTATACATCAACAGAGAACAGTCGGAGATATAAGTTGGGTTTAGAAAAATTCATGGTACTTAGTATATCAGTGTCAATGTCAGATGGATCTTGGCTGAAAAAAGAAAGTACCAGACTAATGTCTATTTGTGTATTTTATTGATTACACAAAGACATTTGACTGTGTGGATCACAAAAATTGTACCTAACATTGGCAAAAATGAGAATTCCACAACACTAGACTGTGGTCATGCAAAACTATACTTAGTTCATGAAGCAGTCCTATGAACAGAACAAGGAAACTCTGCATAGCTCAAAATCAAGAAAGGAATGTGCCATGGTGTTTCCTATATCCATACCTTTTCAATTTATATACTCAACAGATCATTTAATACGCTAGACTTTATGAAGAAGAATGGGGCAAAAGAAATGGACGATGACTCATCAACAACTTGCAATATGCAGGTAATACAATCTTGCTCATCACACCTGAGGAAGACTTGAACCATATTCTGCAGAAGAAGGTCAAGGACTGCAGTCTTCAATAGGGATTGCATCTCAATATAAAAAACACCCAAAGATTCTCTCCAATTGACAGCTTTATGATAGATGGAAAACAGATTGAAGTTGTTAGGAATTATATCTTGCTCAGGTCCACAATCAACAATCTTGGCAACAGCCACTAGAAAATCGAAACATGAGCTGCTTTGAGAAAGTCTGCAGTCAGAGATTTCTCTAGAGTGCTAAAGAGCAATTATATCAGCCTAGATATTAGTGTGCACCTGATCCAGACCATTGTCATGTGCCATTGAGTTACCTGAGACAAATAGTGACCCTAGGGACAACAGCTATGAACCCTGCCCTGTGAAACTAGCCTCAGTGACTCCGATACACTCATCCCCATTGTCCCAGTTACTGATTTAGTCCATTTCATCCGAGGTCTTCCTCTTCCCCACTGTCTTTCCAACCTTCTCTAATAACTTGTCTCTTTTGGCTATGTGCCCAAAATATGTGAGATGGAACTTCAAATTCCTAGCCTCTAAGAAGAAACTTTATTTCACCCTACTCCTCTCAATTACTTGCTATGTGTCTGAGAGGTAGACAATGACTAAGAATCAAGCAAAAGAAAAATCAAGACCTTTGAGTTGTAGTACTGAGGAAGAGTATTGAACATATCATGGACTGCCAATGGGGAAAAACAGGTCTGTCCTGGAATGGATGAAACCAGGTTGTTCTTTGGAGGTAAAGATTTTAAATCTCCATCTCAAATATGTTGGGTGTGTTTCCATGAGGCGCAAGTTCTTGAAGAAGAACAAAATGCTTGGAAGGGTAGAGTATCAGTGCAGGAGAGAAAGACTCTGGATGAGATAGATTGGCACAATGATTGTGGCAATGATTGTATCAGAGACAGTGAGATTGGCTTGTGATAGAGCATGGTTCACAACTATTATTCATAGGGTCACATGAGATAATTTTCCAATTATGAATGGATATTTATAGATTTTTCTTCTAATATTTTAGTGTCTCACAACCTTGGTGGATCAACACTATGTTGACTATTATTCCTCTTTAGATAGTGTTGTTATGTTGTAAAGTGTCATTAACTCCACTCTAAATAATAGTGACCCTATGAACAACAGATCTGAACCTTGTCCTAGCTCACCATCTCTGATACACTGAAATTATTGGTGGAGAAAGATGGAGCCATTCTAACCATCTCTGATATACTTGGTTCATCATTACTATTTTTGGGTGAATCAACTTTGTTGTGGGGCTTCTTTTCTTAGGTTGACCCTTATCTCTCCCAACCATGATGTCCTTCTCCAAGGACTGACCTCTCCTAACAAAATGCCTAAACTATATGAGATGAGGCTTCACCATCCTTGCTTCCAAGGAGGACTCTGGACACACTTTCTCCAAGGCGTATTTGTTTGTTCTTTTGACAGACTGTGGGATATTCAGTATTGTTCAAGGCATACAACTGTTCAAGGCATACAGCTGTCTTGGAGAAAGTTCAGTCAGAGTGATCCTTGGAGGGTACCATAGTACAGCTTCATTTGGCAAACTACTGGTGTGTTGCTAGAAAGAGGCTGTTCCATGGGAAGGGATGTCATTCTTGGAAAAGCAGAGACTCAGCAAAAGAGAGTAGGAACTTCAGCCAGATAGGTTGACAAGTGTTGGTTTCAATGAGTTCAAGTGTGTCAGAAATTGTGATATCCTCACAATAACACAGGTTGGACAAGTTTCAGATCTGTTCTTCATAGGGTCATTATTGGTCAAGCTTAGTTTGGTGGAACTTAACAACAACTATGACAAACATCTCCTGATATTCCTTATTCTCAAGCCAGACATTTTGCTAAGTGAAATATCTCAGTCACAAAAGGATAAATACTGCATAACACCACTGTTATAAAATAGGACTGACATATAGGTGGTAGAAGGAGGTTAGGAAAAGAGTAGATAGATAATGAACTCTGCATTGGAACTCATGAAGGAAAGAAGTGTCTGAAAAGTAAAATTTTACTTTGTTCTCCTGAACTGAACTTTGAAATTTTCAGCTCTTTTACTTAGGCAGATTTTCCTTTTGTTTTGGTTTCTAAAAGTTGCAGTGCAATCTTTAGAGTCTCTTCTGACATCCATTTAGATTTTTTCCTCTTCTGCTTTTGTAACTACCTTTGTTTGCTTCATGGATGATATCCTTGATATCATTCCACAACTCTTCTGATTTTGGAAAATTGGTATTCAATAACTCAAATCTGTTTTTAATACTATCTTGTAACTCAGAATTGATTCAAGATTATATCTTGATTCCTGTAGATTTATAAACTGTTACTAAATATTAAGCAAATTAATATCAAAGCAGAAATTTCCCATGAATATATTAAAATATCTAAATGTTCAAAGTAGTGATTACAGAAAATAAAATTATTTTAACATTGTCAACTGTGTCAAAAAAGTATCATTCTCTATGTTTCTGTATATTATTTTTTATTTTATACTGACTGGAAGAGATCGATATTTGTTCCCGTTCCAAAGAAAGGTGACTCAACAGAGTACGGAAATTATTGAACAATATCATTGATATCACATACAAGCAAGATTCTGCTGAAAATTATCTAAAAACATTTGGAACAATATGTCAGCAGAGAACTGCCAGATGTGCATGCTGGATTTAGAAGAGGTCACAGTACTAGGGATATTATAGCTAATGTAAGATGGATCTTGGCAGAAAGCAAAGAATACCAGAAGAATGTCTATCTGTGCTTCATTGACTATGCAAAGGCTTTTGATTGTGTGGATCACAACAAGCTGTGGCTGTCTCTGAGAAGAATGGGAATCCCAGAACATTTGATTGTGCTAATGTGAAACCTATACTTGGACCAAGATGCAGTCATCAGAACAGAGCAGGGAAACACTGGATGCTTCAAAATCAAGAAAGAGGTCTGTCAAAGATGTATTTTGTCTCCATACATTTTCAATCTGTATGCAGAACAGATCATCAGAGATGCTGGGCTGTATGAGGAGGGATGTGGCATCAGGATTGGTGGAAGAATCGTCCACAACCTGTGTTATACAGATGACATAACTCTGCTCTCTGAAACTGAGGAGGACCTGAAGTGCTTGCTGCAGAAGGTCAAGGACTGCAGTCTTCAATATGAATTGAAGCTCAATATCAAGAATACAAAGATTCTAACCACTGGGCCAATTGGCAGCATCAGTATGGATGGTGAAGAGATTGAGATAGTTAACAGTTTTCGTTTGCTTGGCTCCACAGTCAACACTCTTGGTAACAGCAGCCAGAAAACAGGAGGCGAATTACATTGGGAAAGTCAGCTGTGAGGGACCTCTGAAGAGTACTGAAGGACAACGATGTCAGGATGGAGACTAAGGTGCGCCTGATCTGGGCTATAGTCTTTGCAATTATGTGCTATGCGTTAGAGAGTTGGACAGTGAATAGGGATGATAGAAAGAGATTGTGGTGCTGGAGAAGAGTGTTGAATATACCATCGATTGCTAGTAGAACAAACAGGTTTGTCTTGGAGAGGGTGAAGCCAGAATGTTCCCTGGAGTCAAGGATTCTGAAGCTTTGTCTGACATACTTTGGGCATGTTGCAAGGAGGGACTGGTCCTTGGAGAGGGACATCATGTTTGGGAGAGTGGAGGGACGGCGCAGGAGAGGAAGACCCTCGATAAGATGGATCGATTTTGTGAATGGAGTGGTGGGAATGAATGTGTTTGTGACAGCGGGGTTGGCACAGGATAGAATGGCATTTAGAGCTCTTGTACATAGGGTCGCTATGAATCACAAACGACTCAATGGCGCATAACAACAACAACAAATGATTTATTTAAAAAGTTTGGATACATTGTTTTTCACAAAATATCATTCCCATTTCCTTCACTCCCCCACCCATCAAATTGTGCAACCCTATGATTAAAGTGACCCCCACCCTTGACTACCTTCATCCCTCTGCTTCCACGCCCCACTCCTTGGATCTTCATACTCATTCTTCAATAATGGGGCTTTATGAAGTATTTGTCCTTGCGGGACAGAGGGTAGTTCACTCAGCATAAGAGTCTCCAGTCCTGCCCAGGTTGTTGTTGTTATATGCTGTCGAGTTGCCTGCAACGCATAGCGACCCTATGAACAAGAGCTTTAAACCCTACTATATCCTGTGCCAATCTTACTGTCTCTGAAACACCTACCCCCAATTTCCCAGTCATTGAATCAATCCATCTCAATGAGGGTCTTCCTCTCCAGTGCTGTCCCTCCACTCTTCCAAGGTTGACATACCTCCCAGGTTAGGTAGTAATTTACAGAATCATTGCTCCTGTGTATTGCATTGTATTCCATTGTATGAATGTACCACAACTTTTCAATCCATTCGTTTATGATTGGAAATCTGGGCCATTTCCATGTTCTTATGATGGCAAATAATGTTACAAACCTTGGTGTACAAGTCTACATTTGAACCTGGTTGTAATAAAGATCAATTTAAATAAAAAAGGTTTTGTAGTGGACAGATGGCAATCTTAACTAAAATCTCCAGTAAGATTTCTGAATAAATGTTAATTCTGTTTTGAAAAAAATAAAGAAGCATAACTTAAGAGGTTTAATTATTTATTTTCCTAAACAAGAGATATAAAAGCTTTAGTCAAGGTTTTTCCCTAATTTTAAAACATGTTTTTCCTAATTTAAAAAAGATGTTCCTTAATTCTAGACCTGGTAATAAAAAAATAGATACTCAGCAGTAAATTATTTATTATTCTAATCAATGACTAATTTGTCAGAATAATAAGCAAGCGACAGGAAAACATAATTTCTTAGCTGTCATTAAAATAATGTAAAAGTATATATATAATAAACACTGATATCACATGCAAGCAAGATTCTACTGAAGATTATCCAAAAATGACTGGAACAGCACATCAGCAGAGAACTGCTAGATGTCCAGGCTGAGTTTAGAAGGGGTCGTGGTACTAGGGATATTGTAGATGATGTTCGATGGATCTTAGCTGAAAGCAGGGAATACCAGAGGAATGTATATCTGTGTTTCATTGATTGCAAAGGAGTTTGAGTGCATGGATCATAACAAACTGTGGCTGACTCTGAGAAGAATTGAAATCCCAGAACATTTAATTGTGCTAATGTGAAACTTAAACTTGTACCAAGAGGCAGTTGTCAGAACAGAGCAGGGTAACACTGCATGGTTCAAAATTGGGAAGGGTGTACACCAGGGATGTGTCCTATCTC
>NW_006399762.1:14002138-14007504 GCF_000299155.1 Elephantulus edwardii
TACTCCTTGGAGGCAAGGATTCTGGGGCTTCGTCTGACATACTTTGGACATGTTGTAAGGAAGGACAGGTCCTTGGAGAGGGACATCATGCATAGGAGGGTGGAGGGACAGCACAGGAGGGAAAGACCTTCTATGAAGTGGATTGATTTAGTGACTGCGGTAATCGGGATGGGTGTTTCAGAGGCAAGTGCGATTGGCAAAGGATAAAGCACATAGGGTCGCTATGAGTCGAAAACGACTCGATGACACATAACAAAACAACAACTCAGTATATATTTATGAGAGTGAGTTGGTTGATTATATAGTCTGATTCTTCAGAATCTTTGCCGAGTGTATTTTTGGTCATCCTATCTTTCCTTGAATGTGATTAATTGGTGATTTGTGCTACCGCTATTGTGGTGTTAACATTTTCTTTGTATACTTTGCAGTTCTATCACTTGGTGTACCAATGTTTATGTTTATATCATTTTCAATTTACCTTTTAAGCATTTTACAGTGTCCTCTTTGTTCTTTATGATGGTTTGTATTTTAAAGCCTGAAGTTTCTTTTTTCAAAGATTATTGTTTTGTTTTGTTTTTTTCTTGGTAATTTGTTTCCTCCTTTTAGTTTTTAGTTTGTTTATCTTCATTTTTCAATATTTCTCTTGTAAAGAGTATAGGGATGGGTTTTGAGTTTTTATTCAATCTGCTAATCTTTATTTTCTTTACTTGTTCATTTAAACTAGCCATATTTAATGCAATTATGAAGATTCAAGGTATTATTATTATCATTTTGTTTAGTTCTTGTTTCTGCTGTTTCTGGCTATTTCCCTTTATCCACTTTCTTGTGGTATCTCTGTGGGAAGAACTTCACTTAATATCTCTTGCAAAATGGTCTTGTTTTCATGAACTCCATTAGTTTCTGCTTTTCTGAGAATGTCTTGATCTCCCCATCATATTTGATGTACAGTTTTACTGGTTGCAGTATTCTTGGCTGACAGTTGAGTTCTTTGAGTGGTTGTTAAATTATTCGACTGTCTTCTTGCTTACATGGTTTCTCTTTGGAAATTTACATTTAATCTCTTTTGCTATCCTTGATTGAGTACTCATTCAATTTCTCTAGTTACTTTCATAATTCTTTCTTTGTCTTTGATTCTGGTAATTTGACTCTGCTATGCCTTGATGGGTTTTTTGTTTGTTTATTTGTTTGCTTGTTTGTTTTTTTCTCTAAACTCTATTCTATTTGGGTTTCACTCACTTTATTGGACATACATTCTCTTTCTCTTCATTATGCCTGGAAAATTTTCTCCTAATGTCTCTTCTCAAATTTTCTTCTGTATTTTTTTCCTTCTTCCTGTTCTGGAATTTTAATTATGGTTATACTTTCTTCTTTATCATATCTCACATTATTCTAGGCTTTATTTATTTTTCTTCTTAATTAACTCTGCTATATTTTCTCTAGCAGATCAGTGCTGAGAGCTTTACACTCTGTTTAGTTGATTCTGTACTCCAGCTCTTAAATTCTGCTGTTCTGTCCCTCCAGCACATTAACATATTCTTAAACATTGGTTTTAGTATTATGAATTTATTGTTCTTGTTTTTCTAATGCTTCATTGGTTTTACCTGTGTTGTTATGTTTCTTTTCTAGTTTAAGTTTCTTTTGGATTTTAGATGTATATTCCTCCAATTTTTGGGGTTCTTTATTTTTTAGGGTTTTCCCCCCTTTAACCATTGAAAATATGTAGTAATTGTTCTTTTGAATTTTGTGTCAGAGAGTTCAATCAGTACTTCTACCACAAAGAAAATCATTGATTCTGTGTTTCCATCCCTCTTTGGGGTGATATCTTGCTTTGGTTTTGTGTAGTGTGTGAATCAGTCTGCTTCTTCCACACATTGATGTGATAGGATTTTCTTGCCTGAAGCCTTCTCAAGTCCTGTGTCTAGAGGTCTTAGCTGGGGCACTTACTACACCAGTGGAGGAGATGGAAATTCTCATGACTTAAGTCCTCTCTGGCCTTCATCTTTTAATTTCTTTACTTTTATTTCTGTGTGACTGTGTGTGTGTGTGTTTTGTGTATATAAAAGGAGAGGAGAGAGGAGTGCGGGAGGAGAGAAAGAGAGAGAAAGACAGAGAGAGAAAAGGGAAAGACGGAGAGAAGAGAAGAGAAGAGAAGAGAAGAGAAGAGAAGAGAAGAGAAGAGATGGGAAAAGGTGTCTCTACATTTATCCCCATTTTTAAAAAGTGACCCAACAAAATGCAGAAATTATCAAATATATCACTAATGTCACACACTAGCAAAATCCTGCTGAAGATCATCAGAAATGAATGGAAAAGTACATTGACAGAGAACTACCAGAAATACTAGTTGGGTTTAGAAGAGGTCATGGAACTACAGACATAATTGCCAATGTTGGATGGATCTTGGCAGAAAGCAATGAGTACCAGAGTAATGTCAATCTGTGTTTTATTGACTATGCAAAGAGTCATTTGACTGTGTAGATGACAACAGATCATGCCTAACCTTACGGAAAATTTGAATCCCAGAACAGTGGATTGTGCTTATGTAAAACCTTTACTTGGTCCAGAAAGCAATTCTCAGAACAGAGCAGAGAAACCCTGCAAGGTTCAAAATCAGGAAAAGAGTGTGTCAGGGATGCATCTTGTCTCCATACCTTATCAATCCATATGCGGAACAGATCACTCGGGAAGCAGGGTGTTATGAGGAGTAATGTGGCATTAGGATTAGAGGTAGATTCATCAATCACCTACTTTATGCATATGATACAAGCTTGATTGCTAAAACTGACAAAGGCTTGAAGCATTTGCTACAGAAGGTAAAGGACTGTATTCTAGAATTTGAATTGAAGCACAACACAAGAAGACAAAGATTCTCACCACTAGGCCAATTGGAAGCACCATGGTGGACAGAGAAGAGATCGAGGTTGTTGCAATTACGGCTTGTTCAGATCCACAATCAACACTCTTAACACCAGCAGTCAGGAAATCAAAAGACAAGTTGTATTGGGAAAATCTACTGTAAGGGCCCTCTCCAGAGTGTGGTAAAGTGAAGATATAAATCTAAAGATTAAGGTGTGTTTAATCCAGGCTTTAGTCTTTAAAATTACTTGCTACACATCAGCAAGCTGGACTATGACTAAAGATGACAAAAGAAGACTTGATGCCTTCAAATTATGGTGCTGGAGAAGAGTCTTGAACATATCATGGGCTAACAAGGAAACAAATTGGTCTGTCTTCTAGAGTGTGAAGCCAGTCTCTCCTTGGAGGTTTAGGATTTTGAAGTTCTATCTCACATATTTTGGGCATGTGTCCAGGAGAAACCGGTCCTTAGAGAAGGATATCATGCTTGGAATGGTGGAAGGACAGTATAGGAAAGGAAGACCCTGAATGAGATGATTGATACAATGACTGGGCAATGGGCATTGGTATGTAAGAGCTATTAGGATAGGCTTAGGGCAGGGCCAGGTTCAGAGCTGTTCTACATAGGGTCACTATGGGTCACAGGCAACTCAACACCATATAACAACAAAATAACAATTACAAAGAATTCAAACGTCAAAAGGGAGCTTTAGTTGGCTTAGTGGAAAGAAGCTGTGCTCCAATCCCGAAGGCAAACAGTCCGAGGCCATGAGCTGTTCTTCACGAGAAGGATGGACAATCTCCTCCCATGTGATTAACTGCCTCTGAAAACCCACTGGAGGGTCAGCTCTGACTCAATGGTACACAACAACAACAACTACAAATTATACACATATATACATATATTATACATATATTGTTGTTGTTGTTATGTGCCCTTGAGTTGCCAGCGACTCATAGCAACCTACAACAGCCCTAAACTCTGCCCTATCCTGTGCCAATTTAACCATCTCTGACACACCTACTCCCATTAACCTAGTCACTGAATCAATCCATCTCATCGAGGGTCTTCCTCTCTTGTTCTGTCCCTCCCCTCTTCCAAGCATGACATTCTTCTCTGAGGACTGGTACCTCCTTGCAATTGTCCAAAGTATGTCAGATGAAGCTTCAGAATCCTTGCCTGAAGGAACAGCCCAGCTTCACCCTCTCCAGGACAAAACTATTTGTTTTCCTAGTAGTCCATGGTCTATTCAATACTCTCTAGCACCACAGCTCAAAGGCATTAATTCTCCTTGTATCATCCCTAGTCATTGTCCAGCTATCTGATGCATAGCAAGTGATTGCAAAGTCCATGGCATGTATCAGGCACACCTTAGTTTCCAGACTGACATCTTTGCACTTAGGCACTTTAGAGAGATCTCTAACCAAAGACTTTCCCCATCACAATACGTCTTTTAATTTCCTGGCTGCTGGTGCCAAGAGTGTTTACTGTGGATCCAAGGAAATCAAACTTGTGAACAATCTCAATCTCTTCACCATCCATCATGATGCTGCCAATTGGCCCAGTGGTAAAATCTTTGGTTTTTTGATATCGAGTCTTAGTCCATATTGAAGGCTGCAGTCCTTGGCCCTCTGCAGCAAGCACTTCTGGTCCTCCTCAGTTTCAGCAAGCAGTGTTGTGTCATCTGCATAATGCAGATTGTTGATTATTCTTCCTCAAATCCTGATGCCACATTTCTCCTCATAGAGCCCAGCCTCCCAGATAACTTGTTCTGCATAAAGATTGCAAATGCATTGAGGCAGAATACAGCCCTGGAGTACACCTTTACCAATTTTGAACCATGCAGTGTTTTCTTGTTCTGGTCTGATGATTGCCTCCTGGTCCAAGTAGAGATTTTACATCAGCAAGGCCAAGTGTTCTGGGATTCCCATTCTTCTCAGAGTTAGCCACAGTATGTTATGATCCACGCAGCCAAATGCCTTTGTGTAATCAATGAAACAAAGACAGACATTCTTCTTGTACTCCTTGCTTTCAGCCAAGATCCATCTAACATTAGCTACAATATCACTAGAACCATGGCCCCATCTAAACCCAGTCTGCACTTCTGGTAGTTCGCTGTTGATATGTTGTTCCAGTCTTTTGTACAATGAAAATCATACCTGTGTGGGGGTGTGTGTGTGTGTATTAGAAGCAGAAGTGGCATCCACTTTCTAAATATGCATATGATACAAGCTTGATTGCTAAAACTGACAGAAACTCTATGAACTTTGATAAATGTTGATACTTGTAGAGGGGGGTTAGACTCATAGGGTCGCTAAGAGTTACGCTCAACTTGAAGGCAAACAACATCTTACATATACATATTTGTCATTGTTGATTGCCATTCAGTCGAGTATGATGCATAACAACCCTAAGAACAAAAGACCTGAAGACTTTGGGTAACTATAGTTTCTCAAGGTTCATAGAGATTCCCGTGGCATGTTGTTTAGGAAGTGAATGCCTATATATA
>NW_006399762.1:14007638-14009109 GCF_000299155.1 Elephantulus edwardii
TGATGCCTTTGAGCTGTGGTGCTGGAGAAGAGTATTGAATGTTCCATGGACTGCTAAGAAAACAAACGGATTCATCCTCGAGCGGGTTAAACCCGGGCTGCCCTTTGGAGGCAGAGATTCTGGTGCTTCATCTGACATACTTAGGACCTGTTATTAGGAGGGACCGGTCCTTAGAGGGGAACATCATGGTTTGCGAGGGTGGAAGAACAGTGCAGGAGGGGAAGGCCCTCTATGAGGTTGATTGCTTCAGTGACTGGGGTAATCGGGATGGGTGTGTCGGAGACAATACGATTGGCACAGGACAGAGAGGAGTTTAGGGCTGCTGTATATAGGGTCGCTATGAGTCGCAAGTGACTCGACGGCACACAACAACAACATACAAACACACACACAAACAGAGGTACATTTATGGAATTCTGGTACCCTAGTGGTAAGAAGCTACCCTGCAATTCCAAACACGTGATTGGAATACACCAGGTGCTCTGCTGGAGAAATATGAACAATCTCCTCTCGTGCTGTTTACTGCCTCTGAAAAATCCCCTATTTTTCAACTATAGGTTGATTCTGACTCATCATCACACAACAATTAACAGTCCTAAGAAACTGTGTTGCAGTCACAAAGGCATGTGATTTGCATTCAGCCGCAGCTCCAGGCAAAAACGAGGTATAATCTCCTCCCGTATGGTTAAGTGCCTCTGAAAATTCACCAAAGTGTCAGCTATTGGTTTCTTCTAATTTCACGGTACACAATAACAAGGACACATGTATATGTATATTCTTCTGTTTGTTTATATGAAATGTTAATATAAAATACATATTTATTTAAGGAAGAGTGGAGACACACCACAAGAAAGGAAGATCCTGGATGATATGGACTGATTGATTGATTGACTAGGATAATGGAGGGAGGTGTGTAAGGGACAATGAAATCAGCTCAGTGTAGAGCAGAGTTTAGAGCTGCTGTGCATAAGATCACTATGAGTCACAAGTGACTGAACAACATGTAACAACAGTATATAATACATCTTTATATAGCATATTAACTAGAATTGAATATTTTAGTACTTATATACTATGTCTATTTACTTTTTTTGACCCATTTGCCTGTGTGGCTCATAATAAGTTATGGCTAACAATGAGACGATTGGGAATCCCAGAACACATTATTGTAATCTTGTGGAACCTATACCTAAACCAGGAGACTGTTGTGCAAACAAAGTAAGGGAACACTGCATGGTTTAAAATTAAAAAAGAAGCGTGTCAGGAATGTAGTCTCTCTATATACCTATCCAATTTGTATGCTGAGTTAAATTATTCAAGAAGCTTGAATCTATGAAGAGAAATGTGACATCAAGTTTGGAGGAAAACTCTTCAATAATCTAGGTTATGCTATTTTTTTTTCTATAATTATATTTTATTAATTTTCATAAACATTTACAGAGATTTTGGGCTTCCACTCATTCATTGTTGC
>NW_006399762.1:14009859-14032077 GCF_000299155.1 Elephantulus edwardii
CTTCTCTAGCCATTCGTTTGTTGATGGGCACTTAGGTTGTTTCCAACTCCTTGCTATTGTGAACAAAGCTGCAATGAACATGGGTGTGCAAGGTTATGCTATTTTAAGAGGAAACAACCTTTTTGAAAGTAAGGAAGATTTGAAGCACTTGTTCCAGAAGATCAAAGAATACAGCCTTTCATATGGATTGCTTCTCAATGGCAAGAAAACAAAGATTCTTACCACTGGACTGATAGACAAGATTATGATGGGTGGAGAATAGATTGAAACTGTCAACAATTTTATCTCACTTGGATCCACAATTAAAACTTTGGTACCACCAGTTAGGAATAAAGAGACACATTGCGCTGGGAAAGTTTGCAGTTAAGATACTTCTCCAAATTATTGTAAAACAATGATATCAACTTGAGGACGGAGGAGCTAGTGATTCAGGCTGTGGTCTTTCTGATCACTTGCTGTTCATCTGAGTGCTAGACAATGAAAAAAGCTGACGAAAGAATTGATACCTTGGAACTGTGGTGTTGGAGAAGAGAGCTGAACATCAATGGACTCCCAAAAAACCATATATGTCTTGGAGAGAGTACAGCCAATATTCTCTTTGGAGGCCAAGATGATGCAGCCTCATCACACACACTTTGGACATTTTGCTTGGAAGGGTACTCCTGGGAGAAGGATATGATACTTGGAAGGGTGGAGGGTTGATAAATGAGAAGAAGACCCATGTCCAGGTGGATTGTTACAGTGACTGCTGCAATGCTGTATGGTTGAATAGGAGAGGACAGGGTACGGTCTGTTATTTATAGAGCCATGATGGGTCTTCCTCAACTTAATGGTGCCTAACAATAACAACAATGTATTGTAACATAATATACAATGCAATATAAGTTATATGCATTTTTAAAAGAATTAGATAAATTATGGACATGTAGAGGCAGCATGACTCAGTGAGTACTAACAGTTGCAGAAATCAACAACGTTATATTCTATTTAAAAAGGCAAAAAATCATCAGACACTACACAGATGCATTAATCAATTTCTACATTTTTAATTAAATTCAGTCTAACAAACAGGTCAAACATGCAAAAAAAGAAAAAAATGAATTTAGAGTTGAATATTACTAATAATAAGCATTATAAATTAGATACATTTTATTCAATATATCAAAAATTACAATAACAATGTAGTTTTTAGATCCACAAATCCTTAATCATACCTTACATATTCAAATTGTTGATATTTGTGGTTGTGCCGTCGAGTCGCTTGCTACTCGCAGCGACCCTATGTTCAATAATCCTAAACTCTGCTCTGTCCTGTGCCAATTGCAGTGTCTCTGACACTCCCATCCCAATTACCTCAGTCACTGAATCAATCCACCTCATAGAGGGTCTTCCCCTCCTGCGCTGTCCCTCCACCCTCCCAAGCACTATGTCCTTCTCCAAGGACTAGTCTCTTCTTACAACATATTCAAAGTATGTTAGATGGGCCTCAGAATCCTTGCCTCCAAGGGGCCACCTGGTTTAACCTTTTCCAGAATGAATCTGTTTGTTTTCCTAGCTTACTTTCTATTAATTTTATTATCTTACTAAGTTTTAATAAATCTTGAATACTAAATTTCTACATTTTTTCCAGATTGGAAAAGCTTTAGTGGATAGACTTCTTATCCATTAAAACACCTTTAACACTTTCATTAACCTTTTTTGTTGTAATTGAACATCACTGTCCAGTTAAACTAACTCTTCTAGCTTTATATCCCTCTTTTTGTCACTGTAATTTGAATTACAGTTTACAAGCATATTGATTTTATTCAATCATCTAGTACACTTTGTTCCTTAACATTAATAACAATACTCAAGATATTTGGTAACTATGTTTTTATGCTTGATGGTATAATGGTGTCTCAAGAAGGGACACATATGATATACTTGCTGCTCAAGTGGCTTTATTTTCGTCCCCAAATGGCCATCAGCGGATGAGACTTGTCAGATGAATTGTAGGTCTCTGGTTCTTAGTCCACCAGCAAATGGGCTTACCAGTATTTAAAATGGTAATTGATTTGGGATGAATATTCTTTTAAATGGTACAGCAATGATCTATTTGCTCTACTGAAGTAACCTAGAGTTGTTGTGATGATGGACAACTCTGCCATAGGTGTTTCAAACACTCGGACATTGTTTGGTGGATCTCCCAGACTGATTCAGGTTTGGAATTAGTACTAGCATCCACTAACTAAACCTCATGCCTCTGTAAAATGCTATAAATTTGGAGAAATTATGATAGTTATAGAAAGGCTTCAGGCCTTTTGTTCATCTTTTGTTCATATGTACATATGGAGGGTCCTTGTATTTAAATATCTTTTGGGCCCAAGGGCATAGGGTTATTATTTTGGAGGAACAGTCCTTCAAAATTGTACAGCACCCTTCTGTCAATTTGCTGTATTGAGGTAATCTGGGTTTGCTGTGAAGCTGAACCTTGCATCATTGGGGGTGAAATGTCATAATGGCTGTCAATGGTGGACAGTGTTTGGTGGAGCTCCCAGTTTGGAAGCAAGTGTGACATTCATTTCCTAAACCAAATGCCTCTGGAAACTCTATGAACCTGGAGAAATGACGATAGTTATAGAAAGGCTTCAGGCCTTTGGTTCATAAGGTCACTATTGAGTTGTGCTTGACATGCCGACAATCATCATAATCAACAACAATATATATATGACAAGGCAGTAAGTTATACTATATAGAGTTAATTGAAAACTCCAACACCTCAACAAGTATAATACAAACAACCCAACTACATAATAGGCAGAAGAAAAAAAAATCCTGCTTCTTTAAAGGGTACTTTCAAATGGACAAAAACACACAAGGAAATACTCAAGATTATTAACTCTTTAAAAGATACAGTTCAGCGAACACTGTGGAAAGCAGTGCAGCACTTTCTCAAAAAGTTGCAAAGAGAGATACCATATGACCCAGCAATTCCACTACTGGGAATATATCCCAAAGAGACCATAACTGACATCTAAGTAGATATACACACACCCAGGTTTATCGTGGCTTTGTTCATAATAGCAAGGAGTTGGAAACAGCCCAGGTGCCCATCAACAAACAAATAGATAGAGAAGCTGTGATATATTCACACAATGGAATACTATGCTACATTGAAAAGCAAGGAACTCATGCAACATTCAAAATGGGTGACCCTCGAGGACATTATGCTGATGAAATATCTCAATCACAAAGGGACAAACACAGAATAGTGCCACTGCTGTTATGTTGGGGTAAGAATGAGAAAAACTGGATGAATTATTTATACTTCATTGAAACAGATGAAACAGTTTAAAAGCAATATATTATAGGGCACTATGATTATTGTAAGAATCCAGAAGGAAGGTTGCAGAGTGGAGTATACTTGGGGTGGGGTTGAAGTGGTGCAGGGGGGATTGTATACTAATGAAGGAATTTTTCTTCTACTTTTCAAGGAGAAGAGTAAATTGGGGGTGGAGGTGGGGTGGGCAGGGAGAAAAATGCAAAAATGAATGAATAGAAATCCAAAATCTCTGTAAATGTTCATTGAAATTAATAATAATAGAAAAATATACAGTTCAAAACAACAATGAGGTAACATTTAAAGGCAGCAACGATGACAAAATTCAACAAAACAACAAAGAAATGCTGCTCTGTATGTGGAGAGATTGAAAATCTCATACAGTGCTGGTGTGAATATAAAAGAGTGCAGCTGTTAGGGAAAGCAATTCAGAATTTGCTTAAAAAGTTTAAAATATAAATACTAGGTGATCCAGCTATTCCACTCCCAATTATATACCCTAAAGAAACAAGGAGCTGCGACATGAACAGTTTCATGTTTATTGCAGCATAGTTCACAATAGCAAAAACAGGTCAAGTATATGTCAATAGACAAATACATAAAGAAACTATAATAAACTTACACAATAAAATATTATTCAATATTGAAAAGCAATTAACAGTTAAATTATCCTTGAGAAACAGTCATATTTCTTTATTAGACACAGCAAGGTGTAAAAATCAGTAAAGAATGCTAACTGAACTAATTCAGTCCTATAAGGACAAATACTGTATGATACTATTATCGTAGAAATAGAAAGATAACTAGTACAACGTACATGAGCACCCAAAGGAGGGAGGGGGAGAGCAGAAAACCGAGGATGGATATGGGTGAGGTAATCATAGAGCTGCACAATTTGATGGATAAAGGAGGAGTTGGGTAAAGGACATGGGAAAGATCTAGTGTGAAAAAAAATATATAAGAACAATGTAAGTACACCAGTATAAAATAATAATGTTATTTTAAAATATCAATAAAGAAATAGATGGAATATAGCATAGAATGTCATAGATAAATGTAAATGGAATACGTAAAACATTCAAATAATTTAAAAATGGCAAAGAAATAGGATGAAATTAAAATAGAAAAATAATTTTTAACTGACAAAGGGGAAGGAACAAATAAAATGGCTAAATAAGAAATAAGTAAGAAAATGACAAGCAAACATAAACTCTATTAACAATTTATTACACAAAAACCTATATTTTAAATATTTTTTTTATTTTATAGTTTGTATCTAATATATCTTTTCCTTTATTCAAAGAAGTCCCATTTATAAAATCAAGAAACAAAAACTATATTAATATATCACTATATGACGACTCTTAAAATAGTTATGACTGTCTTAAATTTGAATAATTAAAATGTCTACAAATCATCAATGAAAAGCAAATTATATGAAATCTATTTCATGAAATACAAGAAACAGAAACTATGCATGTTTCTTTATATATAGATATATATTGTTCTTGCTCTCTCTATGCTTATCTCTATATACATGCCTCTTTATATAAACGTGCCTCTGTGTATGTGTGTGTATGTGTGTGTGTATGTGTGTGTACAGAAAGAGAGAGAGAGAGAGAGATGAGATGAATTGCACTGGGAAAGTCAGATTTCAGTGACCTCTCCAGAGTACTGACGAGCAATGACATCAGTCTGGAGATTAAGGTGCACCTGGTCCAGGCCATAGACTTTGCAATTGCTTGCAATGTGTCAGAAAGCTAGATAATGACCAGAAATGATAGAATGATAGAAAGAGAATTGATGCCTTTGAGCTGTGGTGCTGGAGAAGAGTATTGAATATAACCTGGACTGCTAGGAGAACAATCAGGTTTTTCCTGGAGAAGGGTCAAAATGGGATGCTCCTTGAAGGCAAGGACTCTGAAGCTTCGTCTGACACACTTTGGACATGTTACAAGGAGGGACTGGTCCGTGGAGAGGGACATCATACTTGGGAGGGTGAAGGAACTGCACAAGAGAGGAAGTCCCTCAATGAGATGGATCAATTCAGTAACTGAGTTAATGGGAGTAGGTGTGTTAGAGCCAATAGCTTGGCACAGAATATAGCAGGTTTTAGGGCTCTTGTACACAGAGTCACTATGAGTCTCAAGCAACTAGATGGCACATAACAACAACAACTATATATGCATAGATATAGATATACCTACATATGTATTATTGTCAAGAAATGTGATCCAACAGAATGTAGAAATCACAGAGCAATATCATTACTATCACATGTAAACAAAGTATTGATAAAAATCATTCAAAAATGTCTAGAATAATACATGTACAGGAAAATTTCATCAAACTGATTCAGAAGAGGTCATGCTACCAGGGATGTTATTGCCAATGTCATGTGGATTCTGGTTGAAAATAGAGAATACCAGAAGAATGTTTATTTGTGCTTAATTAACTATTCAAAGGCATTTGACTATGTGGATCATAACAACAAATTATAACTAATACAAGAAGAATGGGAATTCCAGAACACTTAACAATGCTCATGTAAAAACTATACCTAGACCAAGAAGCCATTGTGTGACCAGGGTGACCATGGTTTAAAATTAAGAAAGAAATCTGTCAACGTTGTACCCTTTCCTCATACCTATTCAATCTGTACACTGAGCAAATTGTCCAAGGAGCTGGACTCTGTGAAAAAGAATATGACATCAAGTTCGGAGGAAAAATCATCAATAACCTTGTGCATGCAGATGACAATACTTTGCTTGCTGAGAGTAGGAAGGATTTCAAATGTTTGATGCAGAAAATCAAGCAGTGCAGCCTTCATTATAGATTTCATATCAATATTAAGCAAAAAAAAAAAAAAAGGAAAGAAAGAAATTACCACTGGACCAAAATCCAACATCATGATTGTTGTTGTTATGTGCCGTCGAGTTGCCTACAACTCATAGTGATCCAATGTACAACAGCCCTAAACCCTGCCCTATCCCATGTCAATCTCATTGTCTCTGACACACCTCCCCCTATTACCCTAGTCACTGAATCAATCCATCTTATCGAAGGTTTTCCTCTCCTGCCCTGTCCCTCCACCCTCTCAAGCACGATGTCCCTCTCCAAGGACTGGTCCCTCCTTGAAATATGACCAAAATATGTCAGATAAAGCTCCAGAATCCTTGACTCCAAGGAGCAGCCTGGCTTCACCTTCTCCAGGAGAAATCTGTATATTCTCTTAGCAGTCCATGGTATATTCAACACTACTCTCCAACACCACAGTTCAAATGCATCAATTCTTCTTCTGTCATCCCTCATCATTATCCAGGTCCCTGATGCATAACAATTGATTGCAAAGACCATGGCATTTATCAGGAGCACCGTAGTCTCCATATTGACATCGTTGCTCTTCAGTACTTTAGAAAGGTCTCTAACAGCATCATGATTTGTTGTTGTTCTTAAGTGCCATCGAGTTGCAGGTGACTCATAGAGACCCTATGAAGGATAGTCCTTGATGCTTGCCTGCCTTTCTTCCTCTCTCCAGGTTCAAAGGGTTTCCAGAGACAAGCTATTACGGAAGTAGATGCCACTCGTCCTTCCAAGCTTGTTTTCATCAGGGAGCTCCACCCCACTCTCTGTCCACATTGGATAACCAGCCATTAATGCGTTTGACACATCAGTGTCACAGTGTTCAGCCTCACAGCAACCACAAATGACCGTTGTATAGCACCTTATACACCAGGGCTATATGACCTAGAGGAATGTCTAAACAAAAACAATGAAAGACTGGCCAAGGGCCACAGCCCTGAGGGCCCTACAGTGTCTTAGCAGCCTGGCACGCCTAATTTCTGGGAAACTCACTGCCCCAAACCCCCATTCATCTGGCAAGAATGCTCTGCCAACCCCCTCATGGGGCCCAAAAAACCACCACACGTGCTTGGAGTCCTCAAACCTACTGTGCCTCCAGAAGCCAGAGACCGGATTCAGCTGGCATTAAATATCCCAAGACCCTAGGTGGGGCTTGACCTTTCAGTGTCTTAGCAGCCCGGCCTGCCCAATATCTGGTAAACTCCCTTCCCCAAACCCCCATTCGTCTGGCAAGTACGCTTTGCCAACCCTCTCGTGGGCCACAAAAGACCACCATACGTGCTCCGTAAAAAACCACTACTCGTGCTCGGAGTCCTCAAAACTACCGAGCTTCCAGAGCATCAGGATAGATGGAGAAAATATTGAAATTGTTAATGGCTTCATCTTACTTGAATCAACAAAATATACACTTGGCACCAGCAGTCAGGGAATCAGGAGACATATTGTACTGACAAGTCTACTCTCAAGGATCCTCTCTAAATTATTGAGGAGCAATGATTTTAGTTTGAGTACTAAGGTGTTCCTGATTCAGACCATGGTCTTCTCAATCACTTGCTATGCATCTGAGAAATGGAATCTGAATGAATCTACACTTTTTCCAAGACACTTCAATTTGTTCTTTGGAAGTCCATGGAATATTCAATGCTCTTCTCCAACAAAAGTCCAATCACATTTATAAAATCATTTCCATGTCAATTATATCTTACTTTGTTTTGCTTACACTTCATAAACTCATTTCCGTATATTCCTCCAATATTTGGTTGTAAAAAATAGCAAACTCTTGAAATATTTTTAAGATAAACCTTCTATTCTTTTTCTTTGTTATTTCCATACCAGAGTTTGAGGGTTTTGAGTGAAGATGATAGATGATAGATAGATAGATGATAGATAGATAGATGATAGATAGATAGATAGATAGATAGATAGATAGATAGATAGATAGATAGTTGTTGATTGCCAACGAGTTGAGCATGACTTATAGCAGGCCTACAAATAAAAGACCTGAAGCCTTTTGATAACTATCGAGATATACATAATTGAGAAGAAGGGATTAGAAAAGAAGATTTATGGAAGGAAGAGGATTGGCTTTTCTTTCAATAAAATGCCCTGACATGAAGTAACTTCAGAGACTTTAAATAAACAAGGAACTATTCCTGAACAATAGAGGAACTCCTGTTTAGATGGCAAGTTAATTCCTGTGGAGAATGAGGACCAGTTTCCTAAAAATCCTCTGAATCCGAATTCCAACACTTAGCATAAATGTATCTATCTTATAAATATCTCTAATTTCATTTTTCAAATCTTTTTTAGACTATGAGTCCAACTAACATTTCAATTTGCCAACTGATCAACTCAGATTTTATATATATATATATATATATATATATATATATATATATTTCCTTGACCTATGGTTATATAAATTAACTGACTTATATTTGAGAGGTATAGAAAATTCTTCCAAGTGGTGCCTCGATATTAAATTGTAGGCCTCCTCATTAACTTTTATCCATTCATCTATGATCATTATATAAGAACAAGTTGTCCCTAATCCTGATATCATTATACATTATATCATAGTTTTCTAGTGGTGCTATCAGGAATTATGTAAAAAAATCTAAATTTAATACTAGAAATTTATAGTATCATAGCTAAAGAGCTGTAGTGTCTGTTTTAAGACTAAGATGTGTCTGTTCCAAAATATGATGACATATACAACTGAAAGTTGGACAATGAATAGTGAAGACTGAAGAATAGATGACAATGAATAAAGACAGAACATAGAAAGACAGAATATTTGAATTTTAATTGCAAAGAGTACTGAATATTGCACAGACTGCCAAAAGAACAAAGAAGTGCGTCTTAGAGGAAGTGAAACTAGTATGTTCCATAGAGGCAATGATGATGAAACTCCTTTACACAGGCTTAGAGCACGTTATCAGGAAGCTCGGGTCCATGGAAAAATATATCATGCTCAGAAAAATAGAGTCAATGAAAGAGAGGAAGCCTCTTGATGAGATTGACTACAACTATGAGATTGATTATGACAAAAATCTTAAGGACAACACAAGAAGACAGGACAAGGTTCAGATCTGTTTACATAGGATCACTATGTTGTTGTTAGGTGCTGTTGAGTCATATATGAGCAATAACAAGCCTATGTGAACCCCATCCTATCCAGAGCCATCTTCACTCTTCCTGACACACAAGAGTCCATTACAGCTGTCACCATGTCAATTCACCTGGTTAAGGATCTTCCTCTCCTTCACTGACCCCCCCTCCCAAGCAGCATAACCTTCTCCCAGGAATAGCCCCTCCTAGTAACATACCAAAGTATGTGAAGTGAAGCCTCATCACCGTTGCCTTCAAAGAGTACTGAGGATGCACCCTCTCAAAGACGTATTTGTTTGTTCTTTACGTAGTCCATGGGATATTCAGTGCTCTTCTCCAATACCACAGCTCAAAGACATCAACCCATCTGTCATCCTTATTCATTGTCCAGCTCTCAGATGTATTGAAAGTGGTTGGACTAAAAAAAAAAAGTGGTTGGCCTAAGACACACCTTACTCCTCAAACTGATATCATTTCTCCTCAGTAATTTGGAGTAGTCCCTAACTGCAGATTTTCCCAATGCAATGTATCTCCAGATCTCTTGACTGCTGGTACCAAGGGTGTTGAACGTGAGAAAGATAAACTTGTTGGCAGTTTGAACATTTTTTCCAACTACCATTATATTACATATCATTACAGATGTTAAAACTTTTATTTCTTCATGTTGAAATACAATCCACATTTAATCTATCCTTTATTCTTCTGCAACCAGCATTCAAGTCCTCATCACTTTCAGCAAATGAGGTTGTGTCATTTGTATAACATAGGTTATTGATAGGTCTTTCTTTGCTCCTGATGCCACAATCTTCTTCATAGATTCTGGTTTCTAATAGAAATTGCTCAGCAATTGAATTACCCAGAAATTATTATTAACAATAACCATGTTATTTTTAAGTACCATTGCATCTACTAAGACTCACAGCAACACACTACCACAGTCACTGGGTCATTTCATCTCATCTGGAGCCTCCCTCTCCTATGTTTACCCTTTATCTTTCCAAGCATGATGTCCTTTTCCAAGGACTGGTCCCTCATGGTACCATGAATAAAATATGTAAGACAGTTTCAAAATCCTTGTCTCCTCGTAATAACCTGGTTTCATAACACCCTCTTCAGGACAGATCTGTTTGTTCTTTTCGCAGTCCATGGTTTGTTAAATACTCTTCTCAAGAACCATAATTCAAAGACATTGATTCTTTTTCTTCCATCCTTAGTCATTATCCTGTTCTCAGATGCACAGCATGACACAGATAAGAAAGGCAATGCCCTGGATCAGGTATACCTTAATCTCTAGGCTGATATCATTGCTCTTTAGCACTCTGGAGAGGTCCCTAACAGCAGATTTTCTCAATGTAAATCATCTTTTGATTTCTGACTCCTGGTGCTAAAGGTGTAGATTGTTGACCCTAGTAACATAAAATCATTAACAATCTTAATCTTTTCTTCATCCTTCATGATGCTTCCTATTGTTCCAGTGGTGAAGTTCTTTGTTTTCTTGATGTTGAGATGCCATCTATATTGAAGACTGCAGTCCTTAATGTTCTGCAGTAAACACTTTAAGTCCTCCTTAGTTTTTATGGGCAACATTGTGTCATCTGTATCATACAATTTGTTGATGAGTCTGCCTTTAAACCTGAAGCCACATTCTTCTTTATAAGGTCCAGCCTTGCAAATAATATGTTCAGCACATATATTGAAATGACATTGAGAAAGGATACATTCCTGAAATGGTTTCTTGATTTTGAACCATGTAGTGTTTCCTTGTTCTATTCAGACAGTAGCTTCCATAGGTTTTTCATGAGCACAATCAGTGATCTGGGATTCCCATTCTTCTTATTGACAGCCAAAATTTCTCATGATTCACACAGTTAAATGCCTTTGCATAGTTGATAAAACACAAATAGAAGTCCTTCTGGTAGTCTGCTTTCATCCAAGATCTATCTGACATCAGCTATGATATCCTTAGTGCCACGGTCTCTTCTAAACCCATCTTTTTTTTCAGAAGTTCCCTGTCAATATACTGTTTCAGTCATCTTCAGCAAACTTTTGATTGGATATGATATTAATAATACTGTTTGACATTTTCCACATTCTTTTGGATCATCTTTTTTGGGAATGGGAATAAATATAAATCTTGTCCTATCTTTTGACCAGTGGCTGACCTCCAGAATTTTTGCACAATCTGGTGGGCAATTAATATATATTAAAGAGTTGATAACAGAGAGAAAGATCCTTACTTGAAATTCAAATATTGTTTTAATAACTAAAGATAATACATTACACTAGTTTATTTTAAACACTAAAATGAAATTATTTTAACTTCAAGTATTTTTTAATGAGGTTTTGGTTACTGAGAATATTCAGAACTTTATTTCAATCTGGTAAAATCCAGGACAATCTGAGATATTAGAATTCAAAAATGGCAGCTACATCCACAAAATTTATGTGGGAGATATATATACATACACAACTATCCATTTTCTTATTTTTTTTTCTTCAGTGTATCTGTAAAAGGGCCAAGACCATTGATCCTCAATATATGTTATTTTGTACATTACAGTGCACAGAACAAAAGAAAAAATGAAACTTTGTCTGGAAATGTCTGAAAGGCATTTTGAAATAGGTCCTTATCAATCTGAAATGGAAGGGAAAGAGCACAGGGCTTCTGGCATTCATTGGCTTGAGATCACCTCCGTTTTGGCTGCAGAAGTCTCAGTCGGAGCTGTTTCTTCTAAACCTTCCGGCTTCATCATCATCATCATCATCCTGGGAATAGAGGTCTGGGTATTTCTGCATGCTTTCCCAAATGGCGAGAACTAGGCTCCACAGTCTGATCCCTCGAAAACCTCTCTGCTATGGTGGAAGCAGGAGAAGGCTGATTTGAACTTCTCCCCAAGGAGGACACTGGCCATTCCTCTAAGACATAGGAAGTTTCAGTTAATGTGTCCATTTTGCAGTATCAAACCATGCCCCTTGTGTGGATCACTGGAGTCATCAGCTACCAGCTCTGCATTGCTTGGAGTTTTATGATCCTCTTTGGTCCCAAAAGTGATTCAATCCTTTCCTTCTTGCTGGTAGTAGGCCATGGCGGGTCTCAGCACTTAGACTAAGTGGCCTCCACGCTTTGACCTCTCCTCAGGTGGGCGACTCCTCCAGGTCAGCCCACCACACACCCCAACCTCTCCTCTCCCTAAATCCGCCCCCCGCTTCAGAACTAAATTTCCTTTGTTGTTAAGTGCTGTTGAGTCACCTGCAACTTTTAGCAACCCTATGTACGACTGGAATAGCACATCAGCAGAGAACTTCCAGAAGTCCATGCTGGGTTTAGAAGGGATCATGGTACTAGGGATAATGTAGCTGATGTTAGATGAATCTTAGCTGAAAGCAGAGAATACCAGAAGAATGTCTATCAATATTTCATTGATTATACAAAGGCGTTTGACTGTGTGGATCATAACAAACTGTGGCTGACTCTGAGAAGAATGGGAATCCCAGAACACTTGATTGTGCTAATGTGAAACCTATATTTGGACCAAGAGGCAGTCGTCAGAACAGAGCAGGGAAACACTGGATGGTTCACAATTGGTGATGGTGTATGCCAGGGATGTGTCCTATCTCCATACCTTTTCAAAATGTATGCAGAACAGATTACCTGAGAGGCTGGACTCTATGAAGAGAAGTGTGGCATCAGGATTGGTGGAAGACCTATCAACAATCTGTGTTATGTAGATGACACTGCACTGCTTGCTGAAACTGAGGAGGACCTGAAGTGCTTGTTGCAGAGTGTCAAGGACCCTTCAGTATCAAGCCTTCAGTATGGATTGAGGCTCAATGTCAAGAAGACAAAGATTATCACCACTGGGTCAATTGGCAGCATTAGGATGCATGGTGAAGAGATTGAGATTGTTAACAACTTTAGTCTGCTTGGCTCCAGCAGCCAGGAAATCAAAAAACGTATTGCGATGGGAAAGTCTGCTGTTAGGGACCTCTCCAGGGTACTTAAGAGCAATGGTGTCACACTGGAGACTAAGGTGTGTCTGATACAGACCATGGTCTTTGCAATCACTTGTTATGCATCAGAGAGTTGGACAATGACTAGGGAAGATAGAAGGAGAATTGATGCCTTTGAGCTGTGGTGCTGGAGAAGAGTATTGAATGTACCCTGGACTGCCAAGAAAACAAACAGATTCATCTTGGAGAAGGTTAAACCAGCCTTCTCTTTGGAGGCAAGGATTCTGGGGTTTCATCTGACATACTTTGGACACGTTGTAAGGGGAGACAGGTCCTTAGAGAGGGACATCATGTTTGGAAGGGTGGAGGGACGGCAGAAGAAGGGAAGACACTCTAAGAGGTGAATTGATTCAGTGACTGTGGTAATCAGGATGGGTGCGTCAGAAGCAGTGCGATTGCCACAGGACAGAGTACAATTTAGGGCTGTTAAACATAGGTTCGCTATGAGTCACAAGGGACTCGACAGCATGTAACAACAATAACAACATCATGTACAACAGATCTAAACCCTGCTCTATCCTGTGTCAATTTCACTGTCTCGGACACACTGTACTTCAATTATTATAAATGCAAAAATTTGTTCGAAGTGTAAAGAAGGAAGTTAAAAGTATATGCATACATACACAAATATATGTATATACACAGATACATTGAAAAGTCATAAGGCTTCTTCCTAAGAAAGTCATTATTCTTAGAGTTAGTTTGGCATGTTTTAGGAGGGGTAATTTCTTGTTAAAGGATATCCTGCTTGAAAAAAAGAAGTGAGTCATTGAAATAGAGGAGATCCTCCACAAGATGGACTGCCCGAAGTGACTGCAGTTATGGGCTATTGCATGAAGATGAAGATTATTAGGAAGGCACAAGGTAGAGAAAGACTTCTATCTTCATTTTCATGGAGTTCCTATCAATTGTAGTCAATTTGTTGGTCTCTATCAACAAAATTTGAGAAATAAGCAATCCAAGATATTTCACCTAAAATGTATATTACATATATCACCTAAATGCTTACACTGAGTGAAATGTTAGAGTTACAAGATAAAGTGCCTTCAGGAGACACAAAAGACTTAACCTTTGTGATAAATGTCTATATCTCAGAAATCCTAAATTTTAGGACTGTATAGCATGTTATTTGAGAGAAATGCGTAAAATCACACACACACACAAAATTATAGAATCTTTTAACAGTAAGTCTTTTAAGATTTACTGATTAAATTGAAAACTTCATTTATTTCTTGAATGCCATTTTTAAATTAATAACTGAATGTTCCTTAATATCCTGAAGGAAGAGTAAGTTCACATTAACTATAGTCAATAAAAGCATCTATTATTTATTACTCATAGTGGATGTTCCAATCATTTGGTAGCCTTTGGGTGTATTTCTAATGGAAACAAGGAAACTGTAAAATTTCAAAGTATCCTTAATTTTCAGATCTAAGTGCAGGAATAAAAAGGCTAAGTTGTCTATAAAGATGCCTTTTTTTTAAATTCAATGAATGCAACTTAGACTGAAACTTGGAAAACTATTTTGTTCTGTATTATTCTTTGCATATAGTTCCATTTGACAATAATAACTCAGAAAATTCAATGCGCAATTACATCTTGAATGTCATTCATCTGGGAGAGCTGAGAGTTTGGCTTTCCATGGTAAATGTCAAATAAATGTTTTTGGAAAATAGCCATATCTGATTAGTAAAGCTGTTTTCAGCATATTCAACTTGCCTTAGTTTCCTGAAACCTAGTGGGGAAAAGAGAGAGTATTCTGAAAACCCCTGAACAATTAATGAAGCAGAGCAGAGTTTTAATTTTAATTAATAAATGTTTATTGACTAGCTAAGTATTTTAAATACATCAGTGTTGATTCCTTCCTTCCACAGGTGAACTGCTTAAAAATTTTAATTTTTTTCCACATGGATTTGTTGGTTTTATGAGCAGGTATTTGATATAATGTCTGATATCACGTACTATTTATCAGTATATATATTCTTTCCAAGTTGTTGTATATTGTTCAGGTGATTCTTTGTCCTAGTCATACTTGCTGCACACAGTGAGATTATACAATAGCGTTTCCAGGGTTGTAAATCTTTATAGACGCAAACTGATACTTTTTTCTTCCAAGAAGCAATTAGTGGATTTTAACTTTTCAGCTTTTGTTTACAAGCTGAAAGCTTTCACCATTGTGTAATTACTATTTTATAAAAGACTATTATCATTTGCAATAATCTTCTTTTAACTCACAATAAATGTTTGTCAAGAATACATTAAGTATATTTATCTTTATTTAGATGTTCTAATATTTAACTTATTTAAGATAAGAATGATAATACCTACAACTATATCAGACACTACTATCCTTGGTAATAGAAACTGTGTTAATAGAAACAATAGCTACTTTTCATATTTAATGTATCAAAACATTGTTTGAGAAAGCTAAATGAATTATAGAAATTAATAACATTTACAAAAAACTAGAAAAGAGAACTTACATTAAGAACAAAATAAGCCAACAGAAGTTTAATCAGGTGTTGAATTGGGAAATATTGATTTACTGTTAAAATACTTATCTTTGGTTTTGTGTTTGAAAATTATTTTCCATTCTTCTATTTCTACTCCTTTACCACTTTAACAGAGATGTTAAACGCTTTTATTTCAAAATGTTGTAAATGTTGTTGTTGCTGCTGCTGCTGTTGTCAGTGGTGCCGTCGTATTGAGAATGACTCATAGCAACTCTGTGGACAAAGGATCTGAGTCCTGTTCAATCCTGCACCGTCGTCATACTTACTGACATGCAAGAGCTCATTGCAACAGTCACTGTGGTAATCTACCTGCCTTGACACAGACGGCCTTCCTCTCCTTTGCCTACCCTCCACCCTTGCCAGCATCATATCTCTCTCCAAGGAATAATCCGTCATAGCATAGAAATATAATCCTAATCTTAGAAAAGCATCAATTCAAAGAAATAAGAATTCTGGTAATTGTATCTTTTCTTCAATTATTGATCCTGACTGACATTGTAACAAATAAGTGACTATTGAAAACCGAAACTAATCAGTCTCATCCGAAATAGAAAATATTATCTAAAATTTTAATTACACTTTTTTATAAGGTTTAGCCATCACATTAGATTCAATTTTATCTCTCCCTAGTAGACAGGGAAGAACTGTCCCATAAGTTTTCCAGGATTGTAGTATATTAACGAGGAACTCATCTGGCACATCTTCCTGAAGAGCAGCTGTTGGATTTATATATGTGACCTTTTGTTTGGCTGCCTAGTGCGTAACTTCTGCAATTTCAAAATTAAGAGTTTGTGCTGCAGTAGACTGATTATTCAGAGTTGCTTTCCTAGTCATTGGCTTTGACTTTGGGCACATGGCTGGGGATGACTATACCAATAATGTAAATGAGATTAAAAAGCACATTTTGAGAGGGAATTTACCAGGAAGGTGTGCAAACTACTAATGAGGAGACTGGTAAATTTTACCATTATGCCAAGTTTAAACTGAACAAATATAAAGACAGAAAATGGGAATGGCCCTGTCATTAAGAAAGCAGAAGAGATATAGGACGTGAACTTAGGACTAAAAGTGCTATGTAACACTGGCCACAAGTGAAGAGGCTGAAGATTAGGAAGTCTGCAAGCACATCTGAGCTGTTCTGGAGTATTCTGTTTTCTGCTAGAATTGTAAACTTTTACCTTACTAATAAACTCATATTCATAAGTATGATCTATAAGTTCTTTGTGGCCATTATACTGCACAAGTCCAATATTAGAAAACTGAGAGTTCTGAAATGGATAATATATTTCAGAATTGTCATAAAAATACGTGTCAATGGGATTTTTTTTAATGGCATTGAAGAGTTAGTGCCATTTGCACTGTTTTTACAGATAAGGTTTTTATTCTGAACTAATTTGTTTTTATTTTATTTGCATAAATAAAATTAAAATTATAGGATTACTGAACTCTTAAGTTTCCACCATAAAAGTAAATCATTATTCACATTTATAATTCAATTAAAATCTAATTCTGGGCACAATTGTTTTTGTAATTTCATGAATTTCATATTCTTAATAGTCAGTGAATAATGATGACAGAAAAAGAATCGATAGCTTTGAACTATAGTGTTGGAGAAGAGTACTGAATACCCTATGTACAGGCAAGAGAACAAACAAATATGTCTTGGAGAGGCTTCACCTCACATACTTTGGAAATGTTATTAGAAGATGCTATTCCTTGGAGAAAGACATGATGCTGGGAAGGTTGGTGGGTCAGCGAAGGAAAGGAAGACTTTCAACCAGGTGGATTGATGCGGTGACTGCTACAATGGGCTCTTGTGTGTAAGAAAGTGTGAGGTCGGCACAAAACAGAACAGAGTTCAGATCTTTCATTCATAGGGTCATTATGTGTTGTGTTCAACTCAATGGCACCTAGCAGCAAGTGCTCTGTAAGGAATAGAAATGCCATTTTATTCCCTGTTCATGGATAGGAAGATTCAATATTGTGAAAATGATAATTCTATCAAAAGACACTCACATGTTCATTGCAATCCTAATACCGATAACAAATTCATTTTTTTAAGGAGATTTAAAGGGAAATAGTCAACTTTATTTGGAGAGGAAAGAGACCCTGAATAAATGAAGCACTTCTGAAAAACAAAAATGAAGTGGGAGGCACATCACTTCCTCACCTCAAAACCTACTAAACAGAGGTGGTGACCAAAACAGGACAGTACTGGTACAATGACAGGTACATAGAACAATGGAACTAATTAAGAACCCTGGAATGGACCGGTGTATGTCAAATGATATTTGATGAGGAAATAAAACCCATCAATTGGAAAAATGTTTCAGAGGATATGGAGAGGTAGAAAATCGCATATACTGTTGGTGAGGTTGTAAAACGGGAACAACCACTCTGAAAGTCAGTTTGGCATTTCCTCAAAATGTTAGACATAGAAACTTCATATGACCCAGCTATCCCACTACTAGGAATATACCCCAAGGAAGTGAAATCTGAGACACAAACAGAGATTTGTACGCCAATGTTCATAGCAGCATTATTCACCATCACAAGAACATAGAAAGAGCCCAAATGTCCAAATAAAACTGAATAGATTGAGAAATTGTGGTGCATTCACTCAATGGAATACTATGCAGTACCAAGCAACTGTTTCCAAAAAATACTGCATAACGTGAGAGAGACTAGAAAACATTATACTCAGTATAACCAACTCAGTCTTAAAAGGACAGATACTGCATAAGACAATTTTTGTGAAAATAGAATGATAACTAATAAATCATGTCTAGGAAACCAAGGAGGGAAAGGGTAGAAGGGGAAGGGTGAGGATGAGTAGAAGTGAAACCATTTGGTTGCACAGTTTCGGTAAAGTGAGGAAGGGAACGAAATGGGAAGGATCTGGGTGAAAAGATAGAGTAATGATTGGCAAGGTAAATGGTGATTAATTTTATAAAACATAAGGCATGAGTATGATTTTGTGAAACACAATATGAATGAGAAATATAGTGGGGGTTTTTTTAGAGCAAGAGAAAGAAACTGAGGTTTATTAGACATTCATAGTGAACTATAAATGGGTCAGGACGGACTGACACCTGATTGATTATTATTTTTTTAATTTTTCTATAATTATATTTTATTAATTTTCATAAACATTTACAGAGATTTTGGGCTTCCACTCATTCATTGTTGCACTATTCTCTCTACCCTCCTCCCAGTTTGTTCTTGTCCAAATGCCACAGTGCTTGTCAAAGCCAGTTCTGATTAATCTTCTTTGTCAGTGTATCCTTTGCCATTCCCTATCACTCCTCCCTGAGAGAGACTTCACCCTGAGTCATAAGGAAAAGGGGACGGCGTATTCTCTTAGCTACTTCCTGCTGAAAAGGGACGCTGTGGGTTTCAGGGTGAAGATCTTCTCTCACTACTCTAAAGGGCCCCTTTGGCAGTAGGAAACACATAGACTATTATGGAGATTGATTTTGGAATTCAGATGCACTCTTATTGATTGTGCTTGGCTGTACATGTACATATCCTTCAAGATGTATCATGGGGGTGTTGCAACCTAGAAGACACAAATTTGACTAACAAGTTATAAGTACATGAGTCCAAAAATTATGGAAAAGTAAAAGAAAAGATTCTTTCATTGTTTTACAAACCCTCCCCCAGGTCCCCTCCACCATGCAGCCCTCGCTCTAGTCTCCTGTGATGACAGAAATACCCAGTTACATCTCTCTTTTAGACAGTTCTCTCCCTCCTCTGCTTCAGTGCAGTATACATTATTGAACCCATCTTACTCAGTGTCTCCCTAACCCCAAGGACAGTCCCATTCTACAACAGTGGCATCATGTAATATTTGTCCTTTTGTGACTGGGATATTTCACTCAGCATAATGTTCTCCAGAGTCAACCATTTTGAATAATATTGCATGAGTTCCTTGTTTTTCAATGCAGCATAGTATTCCATTGTGCGAATATACCACAGCTTCTCTAGCCATTCGTTTGTTGATGGGCACTTAGGTTGTTTCCAACTCCTTGCTATTGTGAACAAAGCTGCAATGAACATGGGTGTGATTATTTTGACTTAATTAGCAATTGGGTCTCAAAAAGTCAATTGGGTCTTGTCTAAGAGTTTTCTGTTTGGAGCTTCCTCTTTGAAGCAGTTGGAGTTTTGATGGTAAGTTGTTTTGATTTAATTAACAATCAGATGTAAACTATTTGGCCTTTTTTAATTTAATTAACAATCTGGTGTAAGGTGATTGGTCATTTTTATTTAATTTGTAATCAGTTGTGGGCTAGAAAGCTCTGGTTTAAACCAATCAGGACCCAGTAGAGGGGCCTCTTTTACCAAAGTCCTTTCGGTCCTGCCTAAGAGTCTCCTGTTCTGAGCCTCCTGTTTGACACCGTTGGACTCTTGAAGGTACCTTGTTCTGATTTAATTAACAATCTAATGTAATCTGATTGATTGCTGTGATTTAATGAACAATAAGTTGTGGTCTGTAAAAGTTGATTGTTGTGAAGACTGATTTGCTATGAAAGTTAAAAACTAAATTATATGTTTGTTCTGTTTGTGTTCTACTTGCACAACCCATGTCTGTCAGTTGCTGCACTGAGACAACCTGTAGGTTGCTGTGATACTAAAAGCTGTGCCACTGCTATGTCAAATGCCATAAGAGTAACCCATGGTGGACAAGTTATAGCAGAGCTCCAAGTTTAAGACTGACTACGAAGTAGGGTTGGCCATCTAATTCTTACATAATAGTCCTTTGAACCCTATGAACTCTAGGGGAACACAAATAGTTATATAAGTGAAGTTGTAGAGTCCAGATTGGATGTCAGTTGATATGAGGAAAACCAATAAAAAACATCTTTTAATAGTTGGAACATGGAATGTGTATAGCTTGAATGTTGGAAAACTAGAAATTGTTAAATATGGAATGGAATTCATGAACATTAAATAACTAGGTTTTAATGAATGAGATAGACCAGCTTTGCCCACTATGAATCAGATAATCATTATGGTACAATATGCTGGGAATGAAAAACAGAAGAAGAATGTTTTTGCATTGATACTCAAATGTCAATTTAATGTTCTATTCTGAAATACAATGTTGTGAGTGGTTAAGTGATTAAGTGATTTCCCATACACATACAAGGAAGACAAATTAATATAACTAATATTCAAATATACTCTCCTACATAGAGATCCAAAGAAGAAGATGTAATTTTTCCCAATCTTGAAGTCTTAAATTGGTTGAATGTGAAATCAAGATGTTTTAATGACTGTGGTCACTGGAATGCAGATTGACTAAGGAATCAGGTCATAGTCTTCCTTGATAACCTGCTGTGCATCTGAGAGCTAGATAATGAGGATGACAGAAGAAGAATTGACACCTTTAGGCTTTGGTGTTGGAGAAGAGCACTGAACATCCCATGGGACATGATGCTTGGAAGGGTGGAGGATCAGTGAGGGAGAATAAGACCCTCGACCAAGTGGATTGACATGATGACTGCCACATGGGCTCTAATGTGTCAAAATTGTGAAGATGGGACAGGATAGGACAGAGTTCAGATCCACTGTTCATAGGTTCACTAAGAGTCAGACTCAACTCAATGGCACTCTGTAGCAACAATATATCTATCTATATAATAGGTAAATAATTATATTAACGAATAAAATAATTTCTAAATCCCAAACTTCTCATTTATAATGGTTTGCTTTCACCATCACTCTGTAAATCATATTAAGTTCAGGCATGGTGTTTCTGAATTAAATTATCAAAACCCTTTTCCTCTCGTGAATATGTGTAAATACTTTAACATAATGAATTATGCTTAGAAAGTATGATATTATTAAATTAAGAAGCATGAGAGTATGCCTATGAGTTCATTGCCCAGTAAGTTCCTGGGTTAATAATATCTAATTTTTTTGAAAACTTGCACTTAAGAATTGAATCATAAAGTCTATTAAACACAGTAATTCCTAATGATGAACACACACACTACCTCGTGAAGCCTCCGTGTTTCCTTGGCCCAAAGAAGGAAAATAGCAGGCATCTTGTGAAGTCAGATCATGTTGCCATTAATACTGTCTTGAGTGTGCAACCTTGCTAAAATGTTCCTTCTAAACCATGCTTCTGAAGCACAAATCTTTAAACAAGTATCAGTGATGCATCAAAGGAAGTATTAGCTTGAAAATAAAATAGAAATAATAGTTATCATAAAAAAGTGAAATTCTGTCAGAACTTATTAAATTAAACTAGCAGATAAGACCATTTGAGGAAGAAAATAAAGACCCAAAACATAATTGCTTTGTTTTTAAGAATTTTCTTTCTTTCTTTCTTTCTTTCTTTCTTTCTTTCTTTCTTTCTTTCTTTCTTTCTTTCTTTCTTTCTTTCTTTCTTTCTTT
>NW_006399762.1:14032177-14036967 GCF_000299155.1 Elephantulus edwardii
CTTTCTTTCCCTTCCTTCCTTCCTTCTTTCCTTCCTTCCTTCCTTCCTTCTTTCCTTCCTTCCTTTCTTCCTTTCTTTCCTGATTTTTAACGCAACATATATATTTTTACAGCATATTCTTTCCATTTAATCCCCCACTCCATTCATTCATTGTTCCACACTACGTCACCTACATCCTCTACTTAGAGTTTCAGTCTATAGCTGTTCCCATAGCTCCACTCCCACTCTTTCAAATCTCAAGGTCATGATTCTGGAAACTGATCTGAACTCTGGATCTGCTGGGTCATCTCAAACATACTCTTTTAGTGAGTCAGCAAAGTTTTTCATGAAAGATTAAGTTGAGACCCCATGCCTCATTGAAGCAAGTATGGCAAAGCTAGAGGAGCAAAACTGTAATACCAAAAGGTTCACTTCAGTTGCTACAAGATCATTTACAATGATAAAAAGAAAAGCTCTATACAAAGCTTTGATGCCTACAGTGAGAAATAAACTCTAGTATTAAATCCTATCCATAAGAGCAGACTCAAATGGTGACTTTTGAGCCCTAAGTGCATCCTCTCCTATGACAGGCACATTATTTTAAACAATAGCCTTCTTTCCAACATCTATTGCACCAACAATTATTATTGTTAATGCTATCTTACAAGTACCTCTTCTGATATGCAAGATATTGAGTGAATGCAAACAAATATTAAGTGTTAATTTTAATTCTACTTTTCTTGGGTTTAGTCTAAGAGATTTCAAGACCTACTTCTTTAATATTTTAATTTTTCTACTGTTGAATATTAGAGAAGTTGGACTCTACTAAAATGTGGTATCAAGATCAGAGGGATACTTATCAATTGTCTCTGTTATATAAATTATTCAAATTTGATTCCTGAAAGTGAGAAGAACGCCAAGCACTTCTTGCAGAAGATAAAAGAATATAGCCTTCAATACAACTCAATGTCAAGAAAACAAAGATTTTACCATTGGACCAAGAGGCAACATCATAATAGATGGAGAAAAGATTGAAACTGTCAACAACTTAATCTTACTTGGATCTACAAAAAAACTTCTTTGTGCCGGAACTCAAGAAATCAGAAAATATATTACTAAGTGAAAGTCTGCAGGTAGGGAACCCTATAAATTTTTGAATAATGATAGCAATGATATCACTTTCATGACTAAGGTGTGTTTAATTCAGGCCATGGTCTTTCTTATCACTTGTTATGCATCTGAGAGGGGGACAATGAATAAGGATGACAGAAAAAAGAATTGATGCCTTTGAGCTGTGTTGTCAGATAAAAATACTGAATATTTCATGGACTTCCAAAAGAACAAACAGAAATGTCTTGGAGATGGTGAAGCCAGAATGTCCTTTGGAAGCAAAGATGATAAAGCTTCACTTACCACACTTTTGGCATGTTGCTAAGAGGGCCTATTCTTTGGAGAGGGACATGATGTTCAGGAAGGCTGAAGGTCAACGTAAGAGAGGAAGACCCAAGACCAGGTGAATTGATATGGTGATTGCTGCAATGGACTCTAATGTGTCAGGAAGTGTGAGTATGGCACAGGATAGAACAGGGTTAAGATCTGTTATTCATAGGATTGCTCTGAGTCATATTGAACTTAACAGCATCAAACAACAACAATAATACATTTAAAATGTGATAGTTTGAACAGCAGATCTGAACCCTATCTTATCCTATGCTATCTTCATAATATCTGACACATTTGAGCCCATTGATATAGTCACTGTGTCAATCCACCTGGGAGAAGATCTTCCTGTCCTTCACTGAACTTCCACCTTTCCAAGAATGATGCCCTTCTTCAAGGAATAACGTCTCTACTGTGCGGGAAATGAAAATGTGCGGAAAAATAGGGTCTCATTCATTCATAGTTAAAAAGACCATTTTTAGATCCATCTTGAAATGCCATGTTATGAGTGACAAGATAATGTTCATACTCATACAAGTAAGACAGGTTAATATCACTATCATTCAAATATATGCATCAACAACCAGGGCCAAAGAGGAGGAAATACACAATTTCTATCCACTTTTGCATTTAGAAATTGATTAAACATGCAACAAGAGAATTTTATAATAAAGGGTAACTGGAATGCAAAAGTTAGGAACAGAGAAGAATAATTAGTAGTCAGAAAATATGATCTTGGTGACCAAAATGAGACTGGAGACAGAATGATAGAATTCTGTATAATCAATGACCTATTCACAGCAAACACTTTCTTTAAGAAATATAAATGGGCATTATACATATGAACTTCACCTAATAGTCTATAAAGAACTCATATTGACTATATCTGAGGAAAAAAATGCTAGAGAAGCTAAATATCAGCTGTGAAAACTAGGCCTGGTGCTGAGTGTGGAACAGACCATCAATTCCTCATGTGAAAAACCTGAAGCTAGAGAAAATAAAATCCAATATATAAGAACCAAAATTTGACCTTGAGTCTATCCCACCAGAATTTAAAGATTATCCCAGGAATAGATTTGAAGCCTTGAACTTGAACTTGAACCAGATGAGCTGTGGATGGCTATCAAGGATATCATTCATGAAGAATGCAAAACGTCATTACAAAGGTAGAGGAGGAAGAAAAGACAAAAATGGATGTCAAAAGAGACTCTGAATATTGCACAAGAGAACCTAGAAGCCAAAGCAAAGGGAAGAATTCAAGAAGTTAAAGAGCTAAACAGAAGATTTCAATGGCCATCTTCGGAAGACAAAATATTATAATGAAATATGCAAAGAACTGGTGTTGGAAAATGAAAAAAGGATGAACTCGCTTGACATTTCTTAAGCTGAAGGAACTGAAGAACAAATTAAGCTTCAAGTTGCAATGCTTTTGAATGCTGAGAATAGAATGTTAAGTGACCCAGGAAGTATCAAAAGAAGACGGAAGGTGTACACAGAGTCACTATACCAAAAATAATTAGCTGACAAAGAAGAATTTCATGAAACATCATATAATGAAGGAGGAAGTTCAAACTGCTCTGAATGAATTGGTAAAAATAAATAAATAAATAAATAAAGACTCCAGGACTTTATGGAACACCAGTTGACATATTTCAGCAAACTGATACTGCTCTGGATTCACTCATTAGGTTTGTTTGTTTGTTTGTTTCCTTGCTTGTTTGTTTTGTTTTCTATGGATGCATTCACTAGGTTTTCCAAGAAACCTGGAGAACAACAAAGTGGCCGATTGACTGAAAGAGATCTATATTTATTTCCATTCCCCAAATCAGTAATATCAAACTCAGGCAAGATCTTTTGAAGATTGTCCAAATGTGACCGGAACACTACTGTAAAAGAGACCTGTTACTTGTGCAAGCTGGGTTTAGAAGAAGCCCTGGCATTACGGAGATTATAGCCAACATTAGATGAATCTTGGCCGAAAGCAGAGAGTACCAGAGGCATGTCTACCCATATTTCATTAACTTTAGAATGGCATTTGACTGTGTGGATCACAACAAATTGTGGCTAACCTTGAGCAGAATAGGGATCCCTGAACACTTAACTATGTTTATGTGAAAAAATATTTTTATGTGAAAATTTGAACCAGGAAGGGGTAGTCAGAACAGAGAAAGGAAACACTGCATGGTTTGAAATTAGGAAAGGTGTGTATAAGCGATGCAACCTATCTCTATACATTTTCTATCTATATGCAGAACCCATCCTTTAGGACACTGTGCTTTATGAGAAAGAACCTGGCAATCATGATTGGAGGAAGACTCATCAACAATCTTCATTATGCAGATGACACAATCTTTCTTGCTGAAACTAAGGAGAACCAGAGGTGTTTGCTGCAGAAAGTCAAGGACTGAAGTCTTCAATATGGATTGAAGCTCAACATCAAGAAAACCAAGATTTTCACCATTGGGCCAATTAGTAATTTCATCGTAGATGAAGAGATTGATATTGTTACCAACTTTAGCTTGCTTAGTTACATAATCAATACTCTTGGCACCAGCAATCAGGAAATCAAACGACCAATTACATTATGAAAATCTGCTGCCAGTGGCTTCTACAGAGTACTGAAGATCAATGATGTCAGTCTGGAGACTGAGGTGTGCCTAATGCAGGTCATGATCTTTTCAATTACTTGCAATGCATTAGAGAGCTTGGCAGTAACTAAAAATGATAGAAGAATGATCCATGCCTTTGAGTTGTGGTGATGGAGAATAGTGTTGAACATATTGTAGATTCCCAGGAGATCAAATATGTCTGTCCTATATAGGATGAAATAAAGCTACTCCCTGGAGGCAGGGATTTAGAAGCTCTTGATCACATACTTTGCCATATGGCCAGGAGGGACCAGTGCTTGGAGAGGATGCCATGCTCAGAAAGGTGAAGAAACAGTGCAGGAGAGGAAGACTTAGGATGAGATGAATTCACTCAGTAACTGGAACAATGAGGTCTTTCAGAGATAATGACATTGGCTCAGGATAGGATGGGTTCAGAGCTAATGTTCATAAGTTTGCTATGAGTCACAGGTAATTTGATGGCATATAACAACAAAAGCAATATGTCTAAAGTATGTGAGTCATAGCTTCGCAGCTCTTGTCTAAAAGGTGTGCTCTTGTTTGCACCTTCTCAAAGATATATCTATTTGTTCTTTTAATCGTGCTAATGCGAAACCTATACTTGGACCAAGAGGCAGTCGTCAGAACAGAGCAGGGCAACACTGCATGGTTCAAAACTGGGAAGGGTGTATGCCAGGGATGTGTCCTATCTCCATACCTTTTCAACCTGTATGCAGAGCAGATTATCTGGGAGGCTGGGCTTTA
>NW_006399762.1:14037867-14045714 GCF_000299155.1 Elephantulus edwardii
TGGTAGGGTGGAGGGACAGCGCAGGAGGGGAAGGCCATCCATGAGGTGGATTGATTCAGTGACTGCGGCAATTGGGATGGGTGCATCAGAGATGGTGCGACTGGCACATCACAGAGCAGAGTTTAGGGCTGTTGGACATAAGGTCGCTATGAGTTGCAAGCAACTCGATGGCACATCCAACAACAACAACACCCCAAACCATAGCTTAAATTCTTTTTCATGTAATTCTTATTCATTGGCCAACTCTCGATGTATATCACGTGACTTAAAATGCCATGACCTGAATTAGGCATACTTTAGTTCTTAAACTGACATCATTTTACCTCAATAATCTTTAAAGTTTCCTGACTGCACATTTCCCCAGTACAATATATCTCCTAATCTCTTGTTTTCTGGTACAAAATGTATTGATTGTGGACCCATATAAAATAAACTTGTTGATAATCTCAATGTTTTCTTCATCTATCATGGTATTGCCTATTAGTTAGGTGGTGAAAACTTTTATTAGATTATGTTGAGATGCAATCCATATTGAAGAGTGCAGTGTTTTATCTTCTGCACCAGGAAGATAGATATATATCATGGTTACACATATTATGGGGCCATCTGAGGTCAGTGGCAATGTGACAGGATGGAGATTTGGGTGGATGCTACAGCCTTCTAGCTGAGACACATAACAGGATAATATATCAGGTGATACTTCAGCTGGATTCTGGTTGCTGGTATTACACTCACTGAAGCCCATAAGCTGTAAGCAAGACCTGGCTGTGCCTAAGCTAATGTAGGATGAAAAATGCTTCCTTCTGTTGTCAATCCTTGTTTGTCCTAAGGCCAAAAGTCACAAGCAAATCCTAGTTGAAATCTATGGCATTTTACTGTCTGGATCCTAACAACCTATGGCTAGCATTGAAAAGAATGGGGATTACAGAACATTTAATCATGTTCCTATGAGACCTATACCAAGAATAAGAGATTATTGTGTGAACATAGCAAGTGAATACTATGTAATTTAAAATAAAGAAAGATGATGTGCATCAGAGTTTATCTTTCTGACATACCTAATCAGTCTGTATGCTGAGAAAATTGTTGGAGAAGATGGACTCTATGAAGAAGAATGTGGCGTCAGGATTAGAAGACTCATAAATGGCCTTTGTTATGAAGTCAACACAAGCTTGCTTATTGAAAATGAGGAGGACTTCAAATGTTGCTGCAAAAGATCAAAGAATACAGTTTCCTATATAGATTATATCTCAGCATAAAGAAAACAAAACTTCTCACTGTTGGACTGATAGGCAATGTCATTATAGAAAAAAAAAAGATTGAAATTTTCAATCATTTCATTTTACTTGAATCCAAAATCAACACTCTTCTTACCAGCAGACAAGAGATCAGGAGATGCATTCATTGTACAGGGAAAGTTTGCATTCAGGGACCTTTTCCAATTATTGAAGAGTAATGGTCTTTAGTGCAGGGCAAGGATGTGCTTGATTCAACATGGTCTTTCTCACTCACTTGCTATGGATCTAAGAGCTGTGCAATGAATAAGGATGATGGAAGAATTGATGTATTTGAACTGTGGTGTTGGAGAAGATTACTGAATATTCCATGAACTGCCAAAAGAGCAAACAGATATGTTCTTGAGAAGAGCCAGAGTGCTTCTTGAAGGCAAGGTTGGGCAAGCTTTGTCTCACATACTTTGACATCATGATTGGAAATATGTAGGGTCAGCAAAAGAGTAGAAGATCCTCAATGAGAGGGACTGCAGCAATGAGTTAAAGTACATTAGAGATTGTGAGTGTGACTCATTCAGATTTGTTATTCACAGGGTTCCAACGTGTCATACTCGACTTGACAGCACCTAACACACACACACACACACACACACACACACACGGAAAATTTTTCCCTCTCTCTCCTGTATAGTACTACATACAATTACTTTTGTTGTTACTGTAGTGTGATGTGCTGATTGAGATTGTTAACAGCTTCAATTTGCTTGGCTCCACAATCAACATTCTTGGTACCAGCATCAAAGAACTCAAGAGATGAATTGTATTGGGAAATTTGACTGTTAGAGACCTCTTCAGAGTAATGAAGATCAAGGACACAAGTCTGGGGATTAAGGTGTGCTTTATTCAGAGCACAGTTTTCGCAATTGCTTAGTATGAGTCAGAGAGTTGGACAATGACTAGGGATGATAGAAAGAGAATTTGATGCCTTTGAGCTGTGGTGCTGGAAAAGAGTGTTAAATATACCATGGACTGCCAGGAGAACAAACAGATTTGTCCTAGAGTAGATGAAGCCAGGCTGCTCCTTGGAGGCAAGGATTCTGAGGCTTCATCCAACATATTTTGGACATGTTGCAAGGAAGGACTAGTCCTTTGAGAGGGACATCATACGTGGAAGGACAGATAGATGGAGAAAGATAGGAAGACCATCAATGAGTTAGATTGCTGCAGTGACTGGGGTAATGAGGGTAGGTTTGTCAGAGACAGTAAAGATGACAAAGGATATCGTAGGCTTCAGGGTCACTATGAGTTACAAGCAACTTGATGGCACAGAACAACAAACTGTTGTTTTTTCACAATTATATTGTTGGTCATTCCTGTTGAGTTTGTCCTCTAATGGCTACTCAGAGACTATAAGCCACAGAGGAGGTGACCTATCATGATCCTGAGGCCACCTGCTTCACGGTTAGAAGTGCAACTTCTTACCCACTAGGTTCCAGAGCTCTCTTTATATGTAAATTGAGGTAGAATATATATGTTATACCAAGAAAAACATTTGATTCATAGATGTTAGATAATAACATATTGCAACTTACCTACAAATTCTACTTAAAGAGAGACTTGGGAGCAAATCTGATTCACAACCCAGAGACTGCCTATATTTGGCATTAACTTAGTTTTTGTCATGAGAGTTATTGGATCATGAACTAAAGCAAACTGAGTGGAAAGGGGAAACACTTTATTGAGAATGTACAAGAATGCAGAGGAAAAGATAATAAGAAGCTGAGGTCAAGAAAACTCACCTTCCTGGTCCTAATTACACTGTTTCTCGTGTGTGGTAATGATTGTTTCTCTCACTATGGCTGACAATAACACAGCATAATTAAAGGTACCTATTTCTTCTAATCAGCTGTGGTCTTCAGTGATAATGTCCACACTATTCAGACATCATTTTCATGGAAATGTACATGAAAGAAGTAGGAATTAACATATCTTTATGAAAATGTAAAGATTAGTTTTTCATGCATTAAATTATTAATGCAAATAATTATAGAAATTGAAAAGAAGTATGAGGTTGAATTATGCTTTCTTTTTTCTTATTTAATTTAAAGACAGTATTAATTCTTCAAAATGTAATAAGACCTCTGGTTATTTGATTATACATGGTTATACAGCTAAGTATATTTCTAATGAGGTAGAAACAGTTAAGGTCATAAAAATTATGCTACTAATCACACCTAAATTATCAAGAATACAGTTTGATTTCCATGAAGGTGTATGTGAATATTCCATCCTTGCTCTCTGTAAAAATATTAAAATTTCCCTCCAAATGATGAGTGTTCCATTGCTGAGTATCATATAATATCCTCTTTGATACTTACCATTCCATTCTAAATATCCCCATGTCCTTCAACAGCTAATTATGTGTCATGCTTCCTAGACATTATGTCTAGCTTTATTTTTCTTCATCTGAATGCAGTAATTTGTCAGTCTAATAATAAAAATATCTGTAATTTAATATGGTACTTAAAATGTGCTTGCCCGTTCCAAGATACTAAGATAATCTCGGTGCTCTTGAAGTCTATACTCTAATAGATGGTAATGTTCATTGAATAATATTTATTTGCCTTTCAAGATAGCTGAAAGCTCTGAGTTTACTATAGTATACCTAATATATGTCTCATCACATCAAATTGATTCTGACTCATAATGATGCTGGGCATATTTAGTACAAGCACATTCCATAGTGAATTCAGGGCTAATTTCTAAGAAGTATATGGATTGCCAGGTACTTCTTTTGAGACACCTCTTGATGCATTTCAAATGCCAACATTTTGTTAAAAAGCGAAGTGCATTAAGTTCTTGCATCACACAAGTTTCTTACTTGCTGTTTACTAAATTGGTAGATTGTTGGTCCTCTTAGGTTGGAAGATGCTTAAAACAAAAAATACCTGCAACCACGATGGACTTGAGCACATCAACAATCTTAGAGAGAGCACTTTACTGGAAAACACTGTGATCCGTTATAATTGAGTCATCTTGGTTTGAGACATAAATGGCAACCAAAATAGCAGTAATATGATGTAAATACTCCGCTTCCACCGTCTTACACTACACTACCCACATGATAGGAATTTGAAGCTGGAAGTGTTAAGATTGATATTTTTCTTATTTTAACATACCTTCACAGCAGCTTGAACTTCTTTCTTCATTGCTATTGTCTTTTCATAGTCTTGAAAAAACAATAAAGAATCATTATGAATCAGAATTGATTCTATGTCAGTGGGTAACAAATCATCATTTAAATCAAAACAAAAGCCTATAATAATTAAATGTACAAAATTTTTGTAGGTTTTGTGCTCTAATATCATTCACATTAAAATATGAAATATTCTTAGCTGTCTGTACAACCTGGTAATGTCATAAATGTTTATTATTTCAAATTTTTACTAATTTTAAAGGTAACTCTGGTAGCTGAGTGGTAGGGAATTGCTTTAGTAATGCCAAAGGTATGCTATTTGAATCCACCAGCTACTACTTTGAGGCAAAAGATGATAAAAGTCCTGTATTACTTCTGAAAACCAAATGTAGGGTCAGCTAAGGTTTTATTTGAACTTGAAATATCTGTGGAAAAATATTTTTTCTATCCAAATATGTATTACCAAGGGACAAATAGAACTCTACAGAGGAATTTAGAAACTTTGAAATACAAAGAATGTTGATCTAAACTTCATATTCTTCTACTTCCCCCCCACGAAGTTTAAAACTTCAAAGTTTTTGTAGTTTTATGATCTAATATTATTCACACTAAAATATGAAAAATACTTAGTTATATATACAACCTGGTAGTGTTATAAATGTTTATAGTCTCAAATATTTACTAATTGTAAAGGGAGCTCTCTGAGGTTTAGATCAACAATATTCATATTTATTGTTGGTGTTTAATTTTTCCATGAGAAAAACACTCATCATATTTTTTTTTAATTTAGGGCCATTATCATTGTTGTTTTCCCCACTCTTCATCAGCATAAACCATTTAATCTTAGGGTTACAACTTGGGAGAGAGCCTAAAATCCACTCTGCTAACCTCAGGCTGATTTTGTGCTTTTACTCCAGATTAAACCACCACATCTTATTACACAAAGGCATAATCAGCTATGGCTGCTGCTCTTCCAATAACAACTTTATGCTTTTATTGTTTTAAAATAAAACTTCTACCTTCCTTCACCTTCAGCTTTCTCTTTGCTTGGTTTATCGATTCTTCTTCAATTTTCACACCAAGTGCTATTTAGACATATTGCCTGTTGACCAAATGATATGTTAACTCTTCAAATACCCACTCAGAACTGTCCTGCTTAATACATTTACTTAAAAATAAAGAAGGGGGAAAGAGATGTATGTGACTATCTTATGACTAACCATATCTGTGACTTGGAGTCAATATTACCACATTAAAAAACAATTTAAAACACAATTAAGTATATGTAGAGTCTTGAGCATAACATTCCAATCCATCTCATCTAAGTTCTTCTTCTGCACTCACCTTCTATAATTCCAAGCATGATGTCCCTCTCCAAGGACTGGTCCCTCCTGGCAACATGCTCAAAGTATGTAAGAGGGAGCTTCAAGATCCTGGCCTTGCAACTTAGATACAACCAATGAGCAAACTTGGTTTACCATCTCCAGGACAGACTTGTTTGTTCTCTTTGTAGTCATTGAAACCCTAGAGGGTCAGCTATGGGTCTGCTCCAAATCCCTCCAGAGGGTTTTCAGAGGTCAATAATTGCCTATATTTAGGCAGGAGGAAATTGCCTATATTTCTCCCACCGAGCATCCGGTGGATCTGAAACATGTGCCTTCTGGATTGCAATCCACACTCTTGGTTCCAGCAGCCAGGAAATCAAGACTATTTGCATTGGGAAATTTGGCTGTTAGAGACCCCTCCAGAGTACTGAAGAAGAACAAGATCAGTGTGGAGACTAAGGTGTGCCTGATCCAGACCAGTCTTCACAATTGCTTGTTATGAGTCAGAGAGCTGGACAATCACTGGAGTTGTTAGAAAGAGAATTGATGCCTTTGAGCTGTGGTGCTGGAAATGTGTTGAATATACCATGGACTGCCAAGAGAACAAACAGGTTTTTCCTAGATAGGGTGAACCCAGGCTGCTCCTTTGAGTCAAGGCTTCTGAGTCTGACATACTTTGGATATGTTTTAAGGAGAGTTTGGTACTTGGAAAGGGACATCATGCTTAGTAGGGTGGAGGGATGGAGAAAGGGAGACCATAAATGAGATGGATTGATACAGTGACTAGGGTAATGAGGGTAGGTATGGAATTGACAGTAAAGTTGGCACAGGATGGAGTAGGTTTTAGGGCTGTTGTACATAGAGTTTCTATGAGTCGTAAGCAACCCAATGACATTAACAACAACAACAACTCTTCTCCAGTGTTTCACAAGATTAACCCACATTGGTGATAAAATTAGTAAAATTCTGTTTATTATTGTATGTTGGAATTTAATTAGTTTAATAATTAGTTGTTTATGGCAATTCATGTCTCCTGAAACTGACTATGTGTAAGAAAAAAATGTTTAAAAGTCATATGCATCATGTAACACTTCAATTCACAAGTCAATTCTGATTCAGTAGACATAAAACTAATGAAAAAAATAAACATTTTGAGGAAATGGAGGAAATGATAGAATTTAGGACTTGAAGCAAAAAAGATCAGATTTTTTTCAGTTGATGATAGTTCCTTGACTTTGAGGCTTCAGACTTCTCATTTTCATGCGAACATAACAAGAATATATACATCTTATCTGACAATTTTGAAGATTAAGTAAAATATAGTATGGTCATCATCTACAAAAGTTTCTGTCACACTGTTGTTATATCTAGTCAACTACAGCTCATATGACTATATGAACAATGGCTCAGAACCTTGCCCTATCCTCAGCCAATTTTACATACTCTGACACACTTGTCCACCTTACCAGAGTGTTTGTGTCAATTGATTTAATTCAAGTCATCCTCATCTGTGCTAACCCTCCACCCTTCCATGTAGCTTGTTCTTCTCTAATGATTGATCCCTCATAACAACATGGCCAAAGTATGTGATCTGGATTTTCAAAGCATATTACAGCATAATTATAAAAATAACATTATCTCTATACAACATTCTATATTGGTTTTGGGTTTTTTTAAAGTTTGTTTTTTTTTTTTATTTAAGCCTCTTGTTTAGAGTCAACGAGACACTGGGGAGGGTCTTTGTATTTAAAATTGGTTGTTTTATTTTGGAGGAACATTCTTCTAGGAGGTGTAGCACTCTTCTGTCAATACATTGTACTGATGTAACCTGGAGTTGCTGTGATGCTGAACCTTATGCCATTGGGGTATCAAATGCCATAACGTTTAACCATACTGGACAGTGTTTGGTGAAACTCCCAGTTTAAGACAGATTTGGAAGCAGGAATGGTATCCACTTCCTAAACAACATGCTTCTGGAAACTCTTTGAACTTTGATAAATAAATAATAATAGCTGTAGAAAAGCTTCAGACCTTTTGTTCATAGGGTTGCTATAAGTCTTGCTGAATTCGAAGGCAATCAACAACAACAACTAT
>NW_006399762.1:14045839-14047402 GCF_000299155.1 Elephantulus edwardii
ATAATTATAAATAAAGTCTGGCTTTGAAGTTATTTTACTACATGCAATTATCTTTTAAATTGCAACTATTTGTTCCTAACTTTATAGTAAATTTTATTCTTTATTAACATGCAGTAAAGTTGCATATACTATAATAGCTTTAATTGGAATTTTTCATTTATCCAGGATATGTTCATTTTATTTAATAAAATGTAAATGAATAAAACAAGGTAAACCTGAAATTAAGGAAAACTGATTATCTGAAAGACAATTCTGAGAGAAAAATGTATTATGCCAATATTAATATGGGAGTCATAAAAAAGACAATAAAACAGAGATAACTAAAAAATATAAAAGAAAAGGACAATAAAATGTTTACTAAAATAGCATGCATGTAAAAATAGGGATCATTATCTGCAATGAAATACCAGGTAGCAATTATAAAGTTTATTGTATCAAAGACCAATAACTTATCCTCTGGAAGATATATCTTAAATGCTAGAGGTATTAAAGTCTATAAAATGAAGGCAGAATCATAGCTGATTAGAATGGTAAAGAGGAAATTATCATCCTGGATCATAACTAGTTATGATTTCTCATTATATAAATGTACCTTGAATAACCTCATTACTAGATAGTTATTGCACCCAATAACTCTTGACCTAAGGTTACAAATTAAAATCAACTAGATCTACAACTCCATTTAATCTATAATGTACTTCTCATTTCCTGGAAGAATCTCATCAAAAAGATCATAATTACAAATTAGGCATCATCCACAGTAAAAGTACATATATTTTAAATTAAAAAGTAGTGTGTAGTAGTTTGGGAAGGGTGTTCACCAGGGATGTATTCTGTCTCTATATCTTTTCAATCTGTACGCAGAACAGATTATCCAGGACCCTGGCCTGTACGTGGAAGAATGCAGCATCAGAATCGGTGGAAGTTTCATCAACAACCTGTGTAATGCAGATGACACAATCCTGCTTGCTGAGACTGAAGAGGACCTACACTGCTTGCTGCAGAAGGTTGAGGACTGCAGCCTTCAATACGGATTGAAGCTCAACATAAAGAAAACAAAGATTCTCACTACTGGGCCAATTGGCAGCATCAGTATGGATGGTGAAGAGATTGAGAAAGTTAACAGTTTTCATTTGCTTGGCTCCACATGCAACACTCTTGGTATCAGCAGCCAGGAAATCAAGAGATTAATTGCATTGGGAAAGTCAACTGTAAGGGACCTCTCCAAAGTACTGAAGAGCAATGATGTCAGGCTGGGCACTAAGGTGATCCAGGCCATAGTCTTCACAATTCTGTGCTAGCATCAGATTGCTGGACAGTGACTAGGAATGATAGAGAATTGATGCTTTTGAATAATGGTGCTGGAGAAGAGTGTTGACTATACCATGGATTGCTAGGAGAACAAATAGATTTGTCCTGAAGAGGGTAAAACTGGAATGTTCCTTGGAGTCAAGGATTCTGAAGCTTTGTCTAACATACTTTGGGTATGTTGCAAGAAGTGACCAGTCCTTGGAGAGGGAAATCATGTTTGAGAGAGTGGAGGGACAACTCAGGATAGAAAGA
>NW_006399762.1:14047502-14049472 GCF_000299155.1 Elephantulus edwardii
ACTATACCATGGATTTCTAGGAGAACAAATAGATTTGTCCTGAAGAGGGTAAAACTGGAATGTTCCTTGGAGTCAAGGATTCTGAAGCTTTGTCTAACATACTTTGGGTATGTTGCAAGAAGTGACCAGTCCTTGGAGAGGGAAATCATGTTTGAGAGAGTGGAGGGACAACTCAGGATAGAAAGAACCTCTGTGAGATGGATTGATTCAGTGATTGTGGTAGAGGGTGTAGGTATGGCAGAGACAGTGAAGTTGGCACAGAATAGAGCAGATTTTAGGGCTCAACACAAGATAGAGCAGAGTTTAGGGCTGTTATACATAGGGTGTTGCAAGCAACTTGACAGCACATAACAACAACAGTGTGTAGTGTATTTCACGAGTATAATGTGAACATGTTTAAAACACGTTCAAAAATTAATTACTACTTAAATTCTCCTAAATAGAATATAATGTTGTTGTTGTTAGGTGCCGTCGAGTCATAGACGACTCATAGCAACCCTATGAACAAAAGGCCTGAGTGCTGTTCATGCATAAGAGTTTCCAGAGGCAAGCCATTTTGGAAGTGGATGCCGCTCCTGCTTCCAGAGAATATAATATCCTATTTAAATGAATATTAATATCTTTACAGATGAAAATGCATAGAGAATATACAATATATTACCGGTGCAATTGACTTTTACTATCTTGCTGTTATTGTTGTTGTGGACTGTAGAGTCAGAACTGGTCCATAGCTGACCCTCCAGCAGGTCTCCAGGGGCAGTTAATTGCACAAGAAGAGTTTGTCCATCCTTCTTCCTTGGAGCAGCTGGTGGCCTTGAACCACATGCCTTCAGAATGGCAGTGCAGCTTTTTGCCACTAGGCCACGAGAGCTCCTTATCTTATTATAGACTCATAACTAATATTGAAATTATAATTGATCTACATTTCATAAAACATATTTTTGGTCAAAATGAGGAGAAAAGGTTAGGATAAAATTTATCAAATTATAATTGCAAATAAGGTCTAATTTTATACTATTTATTAATGAAATTCAATCTATATATATAAATTCTTTAAAAATGAATCCATTTTATATTAAAAAGTATTACTTCTCACAACTATCGAAATGATATTCATAATAATGTCCTAGAAATAGAATATTGAGGCAGAAAATTAAAGGGGTCAATTGACTTTATGAGATCATAAAGAAACATTTATACTGATCATCTGCTTCACAAGAATTTAAAGTAAAATCTCTGGATAAGAATAATTATATACCAGAGTCTGAAATATCTCCAATGTAATTTTTCTTCATTTACTATACTTTAAGTCTAGAAGTCAAGAGTAGTATTTTCTAACATAAATTCAGATTACAAAACATGTTTTTTTCAAAAATTTATTCCATAATCTAAGTGTGACTATAGATTTTTGTTCTTCTCTTTCTATTATCATATTGTTGTTAAATGCCATTGAGTTGTAGACGACTCATAGTGACCCTATGAATGAAAGACCTGAACGCTTGTGTAACTTTCATCATTTCTCTAAATTCATAGGGTTTCTGGAAGCACGCTATTTAGGAAGTGGATGCCATTCCTGCTTCCAAGCCCATTTTAATCTGGGAACACCACCAAACATTGTCCACCGTCAGCAACTATTATTGCATTTGACACATCAGTGTCATGTAATTAGAATAATATTGTGACATTAACACATTTCTTTGTGTATCCAAATTTCTTGTAAATGTAATATATTTAACTGACATCCATAATGTGCTAAAGAAGATTTTTGTCTGTATACCCCGGAGATTAAGATAAGATACTGAAAAATTCTTGTAAAATTTTGTTAGTTATTATGTTAATATTCATTATATTATATTTAACACAAAATATAATAATTCATTACTAATGCAGGGAAGGTTGTACATAGGATTGTACAGAAGATTCCAAAAGGCAGCTCGGAATGACAAAGCAAAATACTACAATGAAATGTG
>NW_006399762.1:14050827-14051647 GCF_000299155.1 Elephantulus edwardii
TTTCTGTGGTACCTCTGTAAGAAGGGCATCTCTCTGTGTTTCATTGTTTTGTTCAGACATTCCTTTAAGTCATATAGTCCTGGTGTACAAGTTACAATACAGTGGTAATTTGTGGTTGCTGTGAAACTGAACACTGTGACACTGATGTGTCAAATGTCTTAATGGCTGGTTACCCAATGCGGACAGAGTGGGGTGGAGCTCCCGATTAAAACGAGCTTAGAAGAAGGAGTGGAATCCACTTCCATAATAGCATGGTTCCGGAAACCCTGTGAACCTGGAGAGAGGATGAGAGACACCCAAGCAGTGAGAATTCTCTTTCATGTGGTCGCTATGAGTTTCCTACGACTTGATGGCACTTAACAACAACTGTATTCTTGGTTAACAGTTGTGTTCCTTGAGTGTTTGATATATATCCTTCCCCTCTCTTCTTGCTTACATGGTTTCTACTGAGAAATCAGCACTTAATCCTATCTGCTCTCCCTTATAGATTACTCTTTGTTTCTCCCTTGTTGCTTTCAGGATTCTCTCCCTGTCTTTAGTTCTGACAATTTAACTATGATATGCCTTGGAGTTTTTCTTTTGTGGATTAATCTATATATTGCTCGTTGAGCTTCTTGAGTATATATTTTCTCATTCTTCATTATGCATGGGAAGATTTCCTCTAGTAATTCTTCTACAACTTTTTCAGTGCCTTTACTTGCTGCTTCCTGTTCTGGGATTCCAATGATGAGCAAATTATTTATCTTGATGGTGTCCCACATTATTCTTATATTTTCTTCTTTTTCCTTCCTTTTTGAGTCTGCTTTTGCTCTAGCATATC
>NW_006399762.1:14053467-14066041 GCF_000299155.1 Elephantulus edwardii
AGCCAGGAAATCAAGAGATGAATTTCATTGGAAAAGTCAGCAGTGAGGGACCTCTCAAGGGTACTGAAGAGCAACAACATCAGGCTGGAGACTAAGGTGCACCTGATCTGGGTTATAGTCTTCAAAACTATATGCGTTAAATTGGAGAGTTGGACAGTGACTAGGGATGATAGAAAGAGCATTGATGCTTTTAAGCTGTAGTGCTGGAGAAGAGTGTTGAATATACCATGGACTGCTAGGGAAACAAGTTTGTCCTGGAGAGGGTGAAGCGGCAATGTTCTTTGGAGTCAAGGTTTCTGAATCTTCTTCTGACATACTTTGGGCATGCAGCAAGGAGAAACTCATCCTTATAGAGGGAGATCATGTTTGGGAGATTGGAGGTACAGAGCAGAAGAGGAAGACCCTCAGGGAGATGGATTGATTCTGTGGTAGGGGTGGTGGTAATGAGTGTGTTTGTGATGGCAAAATTGTCACAGGATAGAATTGCATTTAGGGCTCTTATACATAAGGTCGCTATGAGTCACAAGCAACTCAATGGCACATAACAATGGCAACAATCCTGTAATTCTTCAAGTTTATCTTTCATCCATTGAAAATATTCCATCATTGTTCTTTTAAATTCTGTGTCAGAATGTTCCATCAGACTTTCTGGTTTCAGGAAATCCCTTGATACTGTGTCACCCTTTGTGAGTGACATCAATTTGTGCTTGTGTAGTGTGTGGGATAGCTTGATTTCTTTGAGATATTGATATGTTCTTGATCTGAAGACAGTCCTCTAGAAATCAGCTGGGCAACTACCCCACTTCCATTTTTCTCTAAACTTCTGACTCAAGGGGAAGATCAATTCAGAGCCTTGAGAGCAAATTCTTGTAGGTGAGATCAACGCGCTCCAGATTAAAAGTATGTTGATTGACTGGATGTTTAGGCACGGTTATGGAGCCAAATGGGGTAGAACAGGCATTGGTGTGGAACAACCACAAGGGTGGGTCAACCACTTGGCAGACCTCAACTGTCTGGGTGTTTTCACAATTGGGGTCACTATACAGATTCCAGCTGTCCATCTCCCACCCTGTGGTTTTCACTCAGTGGTCCTTGCCCAGTGGCACTTATCCAGGTGCCCTCTGCTCAAGCAGGGTCCTAGATCCAGCAGGACCCAAGAAGACTCAGTCAAATTCCCACTCACCTAAACAGCTCTGCCCAGTCTGCTGTGTCCACAAAAGTTCAGTCAAATTCCCACTGGCTTGCTCATTCCCAGGCTTTTGGTGTGGCAAAGAGAGCTCAGCCAAATTTCCAACAGTTAGCTCACCCTTGGCTGCTCACCCAGGCTATCAGCAGTGCCCAAGAAAACCCAATCAGGATCCTACTGACCTGTCCAATTGTGGGTGGGGGCACAGAAAAATTAAAATTCCAACAGACCCGCAGTCTTAGTGGGGTTTAAGAGAACTCAGCCAGTTTCCGTCAACCTTTCTCCTGTCAGATTGGTCTCACAGCAACTCTAATGGTGGCTACCAGCTATGGTGAGGTCCATGGTGTGACCTGTGTCACAGCTTTGTATTTCTGTAACTCTGAAACTTTCTCTTATCAGATAATTTCTATAGCAGCTTGGCTAGAAGCTTCTGGCTTTGGCTGGATCCATGGTTTGACTGCAACTTTATGTTCCTGGAGCTCCAAAAGTAATTGTTTCAAAAAAAGTTCTGATTCAAAATCCTACTGTCCACATCGCACCATATTGGTTGATCTCTGTGTGATGTGACGGACTCTCTTGTGGCCCTGGGGCATCACTGGAGACACAGGAACTGGGGTGCCACCAGGGGCAAGGGGCTGGGGCTCCACAGGGAGTGTGTGGGGCTGGGGTGCTGCCCAGGGGACACAGGGCCGGGGTGCCGTCTGGGGGTGGTCATGGGCCTGGGGCACCAACAGGCAATCAATTCACAGAGGTTAAGCTGCCAAGACAATTGTCCTCGGCACATTAGACTGGCAGTGTTGCTCTGACCCCACATCGTCTGTGCCTGCTTTGCTCTGGGCCTGTTTGGCTCTCAAAAATTGTTTTATATTGGTAAATATTTATAGGCTTTTCCCAATATGAAGAGATGAATTAACTGTATCTTGAATAATTCTTCTTCTGTTAGGACTACTTAGGAAAAAATAAATAAAATATTTGTTTCTGAATTATGATCATTATAAATGTCTTGCTAATACTTAGTGATTATTAATTAGTTTTTAAATTTTCAAATTTACTTGAGTTTCTTTAATATTTCTAGTTTTCTTTGAATTGTTACTATTTTCCTCACATTTCAAATAATCCATTTATTCCCTTAACATTCAATTTCCTCAAAGTTTCCCTCTATAATGTTTCCTTGAGTTTCTCTGGTGACTGTGTTCCATTAATGCAATCCATTTTACATATAAAAATAATTTGAGTATTCATATTGCATATAGTAAAACTAAAAAATCTATTTTTGAGATAGTTTTAAATTCAGCTGAGGTAGACCGAAGGTTCTATTTTCATTTTCATGGAACTTATTTTTTTTTTTTAATTTTCTCCACGTTCAATGTCAACTCGTGGACCAATAGTTCACAATCTATTCCAAAGTCAATTCCTGACCTTTGACCTTGACTTAGCTGCTTATACTGAGCTTCTCCCATATCTCTTTCCACAGGTATTATCAGTCTGATTCCTCTGTAATCCATCAGGAGAAGTTCATGTATATAGTTGCCATTTAAGTTGTGGTATAGCACTGGTATGTGCGTTGCTGTGCAGAGTTAACTCGTGGTTGCTGTGATGCTGAAGACTGTGACAGTGATGTGCCAATCATGGTAATTGGTATCCATGGTGGACAGTGTTGCCTGGAGCTTCCTGACTAAATCAAGCCTGGAAGCAGGAGCCGCATCCACTTCCAAAATGGCTTGCCTCCAGAAACTCTATGCATGTACAGTGCGTAGGCTGTTGGTTCATAGGGTCGCTATGAGTCGTCTACAACTAGACGGCATCAAACAACAACAACAATTGTTCTTGTTGCTTTAAAATGTGTTTGCTACTGTAAATTAATTTCACTAATTTTTGGATATTGATCTTATATCTTGTCACTCTTCTAAAGTGGTCTACCAACTCTAAGGGATTTTGTTGTTGTTGTTGAGTTTTGGAGTTTTCTATGTACGTTATCATCCCATCTGCATATAGCAATAATTTAACCATCTTTTTGCTGATCTGGGTGTCTGCTATTTTCTTCTCTTGTTGTACTGTCCTAGCCAGCACTCCTAATACAATATCGAATAGAAGTTGTGACAGTGGGCATCCTTGTCTGGTCTCTGGCCACAATGTGTTTAGACTGTCTTCATTGAGAATTATGTTGGTCTTAGTTTTGCATATATGTTTTTCACTGTATGTTGAGGAAATTGACTGTGGACAGCCAAGAAAATGAATAGCTATGTCTTGAAAAGGATGCAGCCAGAGTGCTCTTTGGAGGCAAGAATGATAAGACTTCATTCACCTCACATATTTTGACATGTTGCTAAAAGATGCTAAGCCTTGGAGAAGGATATAATGTTGGAAAAGTTGAAGTGTCAGCAAAGGAGAGGAATGCCCTCAACCCGGTGGATCGGCAAGGTGATTGTTGAAACGGGATCTTGTGTGTTAGGAAGTGTGAGGATGGTAAAGGACAGGACTGGTTTCAGATCTCTTGTTCATAAGGTCACTTTTCGTCATACTGGACTTGATGGTACCTTACAACAACAAGAACAATGGACAAAGGTTATATTTCATTCATATCATTAAGATATACTGTACTCGAAGGTGACAGATCTTCTGTAGTTGCATTTTAAGGGCTCTAACATCTGAGGCTCCTCTTTCAAATCTATATTCAACAATATTTTTTCTTTATATACAAGGTTTTGTTTTCTTTTAGGTTTTTTTCCCCCAGGCATGTTACTTAAAAAGTAGATGGCCAATCCTGTTTCTTAATCTTAGTCTGGATTTTTCTCTTACCCTACTGATATTTGAAATACCTGTAGCAGAGGTTCTAGGATTACAACACACAAATCATAACAATACCATAAACTGGTAGATGATAAAAAATAGACTTCATGTACTGAAAACTAATGACTGAAGGTCAGATAAGATGTAGGATAGCATAGAATAAAACAAAACAAAAAAAAACAAAATAAAAAAACCACCAAAATATCAAAACCCATTCATGAAGACAAGAAAACGTCATTCATTCCAAACATAGGGAATAATCTCAAGACCAGAATAGATGGGAGAAGAGTCTAAGAATCTTGCACTGGAACAAAAACAAAAGCCAGAACAGAGAAAGGAATACTAAAGTAAAAGAATTAAGCAGAATAGTTTATGGAGGGAGATGACTTTCATTCATTTACTCTTAAATGTTTCCTAGTGGTGCTGGAGAAGAGTCTTAACCATACCATGGAGTGCCAAGAAAACAAAAAGACCTGTCTTGGAGAGGGTGAAACCAACTTTCTGCTTGCAGGATAGGATTTGGAAGTTGCATCTTACATAATTTAGACATGTGGTAAGGGCAGACTGATCCTTGGAGAAGGACATCATACACAGAAGCATGTAGGGACAGCACAGGAGAGGAAGAACCTGTATGAGATAGATTGATTCAGTAACTAGGGCAATTGGGTAACTGTGTCAGAGTCAGTGAGACTGGTTCGGGACAGTGGCAGGCTTTGGAACTCTTGTATATAGAATCACTATGAGTAGACAGCACAAAGCAACAACAATGTCATTATTTATAATATTATATTAGAACCCTACATGCAAGATCTTGCTTGCCATAAGTTAGGAGGACGTGAAACAATTGCTATAGTAGATCAAACACTGTAGTTTTCAATATGGATGGCAATGAGATTAAAAAAAAAAAAATAAAACACAACACTCACACCTCTACCAATATGTGGCATCATAAAAGATGGAGAAAAGACTGATATAGTCAACAGCTTCAACTTACTTCAACCTATAATCAATGCATTTGGTACCAGCAATCATCATAAATCAGGAAATATATTGCACTGAGTCTGCATTGAGGGAATTTTCAAATTACTGAAAAACAAGGATGTTAGTTTGAGAAAAAGGTGGGCTTGATTAGGTCTATGGTCTTTAAAATTACTTGCTTTGCAAGTAATTAGATAATGAAGTAGTTAGATAATGAAAAACAATGACAGAAGAAGAACTGATGCCTTTGAGATGTGATATTGTAGAGAGTGCTGACTATACCACAGATTGTTGGAAAAACGTATAGATTATGTCTTGGAGAATGTGCAGCCAGAGTGCTCCTTCGAGGCAAGGATGATGAAGCTTCATATTACATACTTGGGGCCCATTGGTTTGTTGTTGTTGTTGTTGTTGTTGTTATGTGCCGTCGAGTCGCTTGCAACTCATAGCGACCCTATGTACAACAGCCCTAAATTCCACTCTGTCCTGTGCCAATTGCACTGTCTCTGACACTCCCATCCCAATTACCCCAGTCACTGAATCAATCCACCTCATAGAGGGCCTTCTTCTCCCGCACTGTCCCCCACGCTCCCAAGCATGATGTCCCTCTCCAAGGACCGGTCTCTCCTCACAACATATCCAAAGTATGTTAGACGGAACCTCAGAATCCTTGCCTCCAAGGAGCCACCCGGTTTAACCCTTTCCAGGATAAATCTGTTTGTTTTTCTAGCAATCCATGGTATTCTCAATACTCTTCAGCACCACAGCTCAAAGGCATCAATTCTCCTTCTATCCTCCTTGGTCATTGTCCAACTCTCTGATGCATAGCAGGTGATTGCAAAGACCATGGCCTGTATCAGATGCACCTTAGTCTCCAGAGAGACACCATTGCTATTCAGTACTTTGGAGAAGTCCCTAACAGCAGACTTTCCCATGGCAATGCGCCTTTTAATTTCCTGGCTGCTGGTGCCAAGACGGTTGACTATGGAGCCAAGCAAACTAAAGCTGTGTACAATCTCAATCTCTTCACCATCCATCCTGATGCTGCCAGCTGGTCCAGTGGTGAGACTCTTTGTCTTCTTGACATTGAGCCTCAATCCATATTGTAGGCTCCAGTCCTTGACACTCTGCAGCAGGTGCTTCCGGTCCTCTTCAGTTTCAGCAAGCAGGGTTGTATCATCCACTTAACGCAGGTTGTTGATAAATCGTCCACCAATCTTGACCCCACGTTTCTCCTCATAGAGCCCAGCCTCCTGGATAATCTGTTCTGCATATAGGTTGAAAAGATATGGAGATAGGATGCATCCCTGGCGTATGCCCTTCCCAATTTTGAACCATGCAGTGTTCCCTTGCTCTGTTCTGACGACTGCCTCCTGGTCCAAGTATAAGTTTTGCATTAGAATGATCAAGTGTTCTGTGATTCCCATTCTTCTCAGAGTCAGCCATAGTTTGTTATGATCTACACAGTCAAATGCCTTTGCATAGTCAATGAAACACAGAAAAACTTTCCTTTGGTATTCCCTGCTTTCAGCCAAGATCCATCTAACTTCAGCTACAATATCTCTAGTACCACTATCCCTTCTAAACCCAGCCGGGACTCTGGTAGTTCGCAAGGATATTCTTGGAGAAGGATATCATGTTTGGAAAGGTGGAGGAATGGAAAAGGTAACGAAGACCCTCAATAAGGTGGGTTGACACAGTGACTGAAACCATGTGCCTGAGTGTCCCAGTGTTTCTTAGATAGGCACAGGATTGGACAGGGTTCATGTCAGTTATTCATAGGTCACTCTGAGTTGTACTTGACTCAACAACACCTAACAGTAACATCAAGGCCTTGCAATACTCTCTCTTTCCTTTCACCTTACCATCCATTTGCTCGTCTCTGCTTTCTCTCCCTTCCCTCTTATCTCTGACTGTAACACATTCTGCAATTGTTTCTGTATGTGGGTATACCTTCACTTATTATCATTTTACCTTTTTCTCTTTCTCCCTCCCCTCAATTCAATTAATTATGTCTGTCCTGCTTTAGATGGTTAATTACAGTACACATATTTTCAGATCATACCTTCATTTCTTTCAGGTTGATTTTCTATTTCCCATTATTTACTGTTTATCTATTCTAGTCTTAATGTTCCAACCCCATGACCAATTAATTTTTATGAATGGTCTTATACAGTATTTATATAGTTTGAGTTTTTTTGTTTGTTTGTTTTTGTGACTGAGATATTTTACTCAGAATAATTTCCTCTAGATTTTTCTATGGTGTGTATTATTTTACAAGTTCTTTTTTGTCTTTCAACACTGTATAGTATTCCATTGTGTGAATGAAAGACATCTTTTTTTATTCATTCTAAACAGATTATTTTAAAAGACAGCATGAGATGTCAAGACAAATAATTATAACAAAATATACAAAGATTGTGTTGATGTTGTTAGGTGTGGTCAAGCTTCTTGTGACTCATGATGACTCTTGCATATTATCTCTGAGCCCTGCCCTATCTTGAGCCAGTATAGCTGCTGTAGGCACACCTACCCCCTTTACTTCAATTAATGTGTCAATCATCAATCTATCTCATCTGGGGTCTTTCTTTCCTGCTTTGTTCCTCTACCTTTCCAAGCATGAAGATAATGTTCTTTTCTAAGGACTGGTCCTTCTTGGAAACATGACTAAAGTAAATTACATGGAACCTCCTAATCCTTGCCTCTAAGGAGCAACTTGATTTCACCCTCTTCAGGACAAATCTGTGTGAAAATGCTTGTCTGAAAGATATTTCTCTAAAGCGGAACATCAAAATTAAGGCAGACTAGGGAGGATTGGACATCCACTTCCAAAATAACACATGCTCCATAACCCTATACACAATGGGCAAAGATTATGAGTTAGAAAGCCAAAAGGGAAGAATATGCATAGCATTCCTTAAACTGAAAGAACAACAACAACAAAAATTCCCATGTTTGAGTTACAACAGTGGAATATTCTGTGGCAAAACATTGATTAAACAAGCACATGAGAAGATGAAAGGAAGACTTAGAGTCACTGTACCAAAAAGAATTTTCCAACATTGAACCTTTTCAAGAAAAAATACATGATCATTACTCAATAGCACTGAAGGATTAAATCTAAACTAGACTGAAATTATTGATAGGAATTTAGTTAGTTTCAAGAATTAATGGAATACCAATTGAGGTGTTTCATGAATTGGATGCAGTCCTGAGCTTGTTCAACATTCTAAGCCCTGACATTATGAAGGCAATTATCTGGTCAACCTACTGTAAGAGATATGTATTGGTTCCTAGCCCATAAAAATACATCTAATCAAGTGCAGAAATTATTGAGAGACATCTTTCATATCACATATAAGTGAAATCTTGTTGAACATTATTTTAAAGCTTTTGGAAGAGTACATTAACAGGAAACATAATTCAGAAATTTAAGCTGGATTCAGGTCAGAGAATGAGGGAAATAATTTCTGTATAAGATGCTTCTTGTCTGAAAGCAAAGAATATAAGGAAGATGCTCATTTATGGTTTTTGATTATGCAAAAACCATTTGATTCAGTGAATCCTAAAATTATGGCTTACTTGAAAAATCATCATGCTGTGAAAGGTGAAACAAATGTGATTCTAAAAGTCAGAGAAAGAGGAATATCCTCAGGTAAGAAAAAGAGAAGTATTTTCATCTAGGTGAACATCCTCAAGTCTTTTCCTCTGAAAAACAACTAAAAGGTCAATTATAAGACAGTTGTGACTGAACAGTACATAGTAGATGGATTTACTCAGTGATCATAATAATAAATGTGAGCCTGATGGAGATAGTGACAATGGTTCAGGATAGAGTTGAGTTCAGATCTGTTGCTGATAGAGTTTCCATGAGTTGTATTCGAATTGACAACACTTCACAACACAGTAAAACTTGTGAAAGCCAAGACCTGTATAAAGCAGAGTCCTATTAGCAAAGAAACAGATGTGTAATTCCTGGAATCTTTTGCAGTCTATTTCAACCACATTTTACTGTATTTCATAGTATTTTCCCTATGATCAAAAAGTTGAGAGGAGGCAAAGTTTTGGACAACCAATCTGATATATCTACTACTTGTCCCTCTGTCTACGGAGCCTTTATTTCAGAAAACAATCAACTCTGAAGCATGATTCATTTTCAAGACAAGGAGAAAGCTAAAGAAATAAAATTCTGAACCAGAGTCTTTGTGTTCAATGAACCCATCTTTGGGGCGATGAAGTAAAGAAAATCCATGTTGTGATTGTTAGGTGCTATTGATTCGAGGACAACTCATAGCAAACCTATGAACAAAAGATCTGAACCCTGTTCTATTCTGCACCATACTCACAGTTCCTGACACACAAGAGCCTATTGCAGCAGTCACGGTTAATCTACATGATTGAGGGTCTTCCTCACCTTAGCCAACCCTCCACCCTTCCCAGCATCATGTCCTTCTCCAAGCAATAATAGCACTGCCCAGCAACATGCCCAAAATATATAAGGTGAAGCTTCATTGTTCTTGCCTCCAAAGAGCACTCCAGCTGCACCCTCTCCAAGACATATCTGTTTGTTCTCTTGGCAGTCCATAGAATGTTTAGTGTACTTCTTCATCACCACAGCTCAAAGGAGTCAGTTCTTTTCCTGTCATTCTTATTGTCTAGTTCTCATAAGTATGACAAGTGTAAAGATAAGGGACTTTATTTATGATACAAAATGTGGAAAGACTATGACCTGAATCAGACACACCTTAATCCTCAAAATTACAGCATTACTCCTCAATAATATGGAGAGATCCCTAACGGCAGAGTTTTCCAGTGCAATGAATTTCCTTATTTTATGACTGCTGCTACTCAGGGTGTGAATTGTGGATCCAAGCAAGATGAAGTTGTTGACAATTTAAATCTCCTCGCCATCCATCAACTTGCATATTTTCTCTCCAAAAATTCATGTAGTTATTCATAAAATCCCTACAACATAAAAAGGGCTAGATAAGGGAATTTATTTATGATACAAAATGTGGTCATAAGTATCCATCTCCTTCAAGTAGAGTTTGAAACCAGGGAAAATTTCTCACTATTATCCTGTTAATTTTGTTTTTTGTTTTCTCTTACTAATTAAACACTGTTTTGTTTCCATTTTCTTATTTGGCTCAAGCATAGTAGGTGAGTATAGCATGTATTGGTTTTGTTGGGTAACTTCAAGTCGGAACCAACTCGTACCTGATCCTCTGGTGGGTTTTTAGAGACAGTTAATTGAACTGAAGGAGATTGTCCATCCCTCTCCCACAGAGCAGTTACTGGATTTGAACTGCATGTGTTTGGGGTTGCAGTGCAGATTCTTGCCACTTGGTCATCTGAGCAGAGTTAATAGTCCTGGTCGAGGAACTCCTTTTAGTAACCATGTGCCTGGTGGAGGAGCTCCTTTTAGTTACCATGGCCTCTAAGACAAGCTTTCTCACCCTTAATTGATAAATCATGTTTCAATCTTTTTATAAGAACATTTTTTTTTCAGACTGTTAGCTCAACATAGATTTAACAGGTTAAAAAAAAGATGCAAGCCTGCTGTAATCTTTCCTGAAATTAAGGAATGTTTCCTTATTCTGCTATGGAAATTGTACATGAGCACAATTAAGTGCTCTGGGATTCTCATTCTTCTCTATGTTATCCACAAGTTGTCGTGGTGCACACAGACAAATGTCTTTTAATTGTCAATAAAAATGGATAATATAAAGAAGATTGTGACATCAGAATTGGAGGAAAACTCATCAACAACCAACGTTATGCATATTACACTGTGTGCTTGCAGAAAGTGAAGATTTGAAGCACTTACTGAAGTACATAAAATTCCATAAGCTTCAATAATGATTACATTTCAACATCAAGAAACCATAAAACTTAACAAATGAACCATTAGACAATACCATGGGAGATGGGAAAAAGATGGAAGTTGTCAATAAGTCAATTTTCCTCAGCCCCACAATTAGCACTCATGGTTGTTGTGGTTATTGTTATGTGCTGTTGAGTTGCCTGTGACTCATAACAACCCTATGTACAACAACTCTGAAGCTTGCCCTATCCTAGTGCAGTCTCACTGACTTAGACACACCTATCTCAATTACCCCAGTTTCTTTAAATTCATCCCTGGGTCCTGGACTGTTCCTTCACCCTTCAAAGCTTGATGTCCTTCTCCAAGGATCAGTCTCTCCTGGCCATGTTCTCAAAGAATGTGAGACAGAGCTTCAAAATCCTAATTTCCAAGGAGAAACTTTGTTTCACTCTCTCCAAGATAGACTTATTTGTTCTCTTGGTGGTTCAAGGTATGTCCAAGATTCTGAAGCCCGCTCTGTTCTGAAGCAGTCTTACTGACTCTGACACATCTACCATAATTACCCCAATTACTGTATCAATCCATCTTGGCCAGGGTCTTCTTTTCCTGTACTTCTGTCCACCCTTCCAAGAATGATGTTCTCCGAAAACTGGCCCCTCTTCTCTAAGTGCCCAAAAAATGTGGGACAGAGCTTTAAAATCCTAGCCTCTAGGAGAAACTTGGTTTCACCGTCTCCATGTAGACTTAATTGTTTTCTAGATAGCCCATGATATGTTCAAGATTCTTCTCCAGCATTACAACTCAAAGGCACCTAGCTGGAGAATGTATTGAGACAGTCAAAAACTTCATCTTATTTGGATCTACAATTAACACCCTTGATAACAGCAGTCAGGACATCAAGAGACATATTGCACAAGGAAAGTGTGCAATTACAGATCTTTCAAATTATTGATGAGTAATGATGTCAGTTTGAGGACTAAGGTGCACCTGATTAATGTGATGCTCTATCCAATCACTTGCTATGCATCTGAGATCTGGACAATGAGTAACTATGACAGAAGAATTGATGCCTTTAAGATATGATGCTACGTAAGAGTACTGAACATCTCATGAACTGCCAAAGGAACAAATAATTATGTGTTAGAGTAAGTGGAGCTAGTGTGTTTTTTGGAGGTAAATATGATGAAGCTTTTACTCACATACTTGGGGCATGTTTCTAGGAGAGGTTCCTTGGAGAGGAACATGATGCTCAGAAAGGCAGATGGTTGGCAAAGGAGAGGAAGACCCTCAACCAGATTAATTGACACAGTGACTGACACAGTGGGCTCTAATGGATTGTTATGGGTCTTGTTTGACCAACATAAGGCCTTTCTTTTTTTTTCTTTCTTTCTTAGTCTGCTTATTTTATCTTATTTATGAAATCTCTTTGAACACGTATGCAATGCTGTGGGTCTGCTGCTAAAAAAATGGCTTCTCTAGATGATTGTTTTTATTCTATTCCAGCTATCTCAACTCTTCCTGCAACACGGGCACTTCATGTAACTCTGCTACTGAAGAACAAGGCAACAATTTGAAAAGCTGTGTCAGGTCTTTTGAAACTATTTCCCTTTCTGGGTTTTAGTGATACAAATAAGAACAAGAGGATTTGGAGACAAAAGGGAGAAAACTATGAGGAAAAGATTTACCCTACTAGAGATTTATAGACTGTCACTCAAGAGTATGATAATATGTTTATGGCATTGAATTATATGGAGGAGAGAACAGTCTAAAAGTATTATATTTTAGGGCATTATTGT
>NW_006399762.1:14066176-14089220 GCF_000299155.1 Elephantulus edwardii
GGTGTTTGTGCTGGGAGAAGGGTGCAACAATGAATGAATGGAATTCCAAAATCTCTGTAGATGTTCATTGAAATGAAAAATAAACTAACTAAATTAATTAAAAAAATCGTGGACATTGATGGGATAAAAGACAAAGGTTCCAAAGGAGAACTGTAGGGAGTTGGGCAGGCCAATGAAAACTCCTTCTGTTTTCCCAACAGATTATTTTCACAATCATAAATTAATTAATGATGAGAAGCCCCTTCTGGAATCACTCAAAGCACAAGTTCAGGTAGTTGATCAAGATATGGATAGGTATCAAGGGTAGGATCTTCTAGTCTAACCAGTCACTGTCCATTTGCCAGTGGGAAGCACCCTGCTAGGGGTAAGCACAATGGAGACACACCACTCCTGGATTGCTTCATAGAGTCGATTCAACTCTATTGGGGATTACAGTGTGCTTATATACAGGCTAGTACACAGGAAGACAGGATGGGGTGGATTTGTAGATGTGGAGTGTGTGGAGTGTGTGGACTGGACAGGAGAACCTCAGCTCAGTGCAGACCACTCCCAGCTCAATGGACGTGGCAGACATCTTCTTGGGTGGCAAGCTTTCCCAGCCAGCACAGTCGAACACAGGAGAACTTTCTCTACCTCATATTAAGGTCAGATAAGCTTGTACTTATGCGGCACTAGGCAATGTGCCTCATCCAGGGGCCTCTTCTTTCCCCAAACTCCCCAACACTAATCCACAGGTGGGGGGGAGGCAGGGGCCCAGATCATATGCATATGCGTGAGTTGAGAGGCATGAAATTTAACTTGGGAACCTGACCCATTCCTTTAACTACAAGCTATCCTCCTCTGCCTCATGCTTAACAATTGGAACATACAATAACACTCTCCATTTCCTTGTCCTGGCCCCTCTCCACTCCATTGTACCTAACCCCTTCCCCCTCCTTCTACTTGACAACTAGATGACTGAGACTGTTTTGAGGACTTTTAAATGCCCTATATTTAGGGTCGCTATGAGTCACAAGCGATTTGATGGCACATAACAACAACAACAACAGCAACAACATATTTGGGGAAAGCCCATGACAAGTGCACATCCCCTACAACGCTGCTCCACCCTGTCTTAACCTCCCATTTAGAAGCTGCTTGCTTCTACTGTTTGGTACACTTACATCCTGGACATGCTCTTGCTAGTGGAGGTTGGCCACCAAATTCATCTTGTGTCTAAACTGAATGGTCAAGCCTCTATTATCCTGGTCCTGAAACCATAGAGTATGAGCTGCTTTTGCTGTTTTAGTGTCTTAGTCTTACTATCAGAGAAGCCGTGATAGTTTGTTTTGGGATAACTGTCAGATTCTGACTTTGAGACCTTCTTAGCCTTTATCATTGAGAGGCATTAGGCAGTGGAATCTCACGTGGGCTTTCAGTCTTTAACTTTGGACATCCTTGGTTTTAGTGCCAGTAAGCTGACTTTATCCCAGACCATCTCAAATCCTCAGTCTGCCCTGAAAGAACCCCTCCACCTCCTCTTACTCCTCCAGAAACTCTGGCCCAGTAATTTCCTCCTTAGATCCTGGTCCATGTCAGGCATCAAGGATAAGTGTAATCACCATTGTCCTGGAGAACAACAGGCTATAGTGTATTCTGGCCTTTCTTAGCATAACCATCACTCTCTGAGTCTCAAATCTTTATCACTCATTAGTCATTAATCCCAGAATGGGATATCAAACAGCTCCAAGCTAGCTTGTTGGCTATGCAACTTTCTGATAGGAGGAACACTTGTTGTTTTACACCTGCCAATTCCCTTCTTGACCCATCTTGAGCCTTGAGGCACATTTTCTCATCTCTAAGCAGAGTAATGGGTGCCAGATCATCTACCCCTCTCCGGACATTCCCCTTGGCTGCCTTTTAACTAACCTTTCCAAATTAGGCTTCCAACATTATACTAAGTCACAGAAATTAATCTTTCTTTTTTTTGTAAAGCTTTATAACCACAGTAAAGATTAGATAGTAAGTAGCAGGGCTGAAAATGGTACTTTTGGTTTCAACATTTTCTGGGACCTAGTTACCTTTTGTCATCACACAAGTAAGTGGTCATAAGGTCCCTGTGTCCAGGTTTTCTGCTCTCTTCACTCTTGTCCTTGTCTTTCTCTTTGCACTTCCTACTAAATTTACCACAATTTTCTAACACACTCTAAATCCCTGCTGCCTGATACCTTCTCTCAGTAACATTCTCCTAATGTTCCTGCAGAGTCTGAATCTACTCCCTCTCTATAGGCTCCAATGTAATTCAAAGGCCTACCATCATGCTATTCCCAGATCCTTATCCTGACACTAGAGCTAGAATCCAAGCCCTCACTCTTAGAGAACATTCCACTTTAGCCACCTATAATTTCCTCTCCCTGAACCTCTTCCCATTGTCAACAAGATAACTGCCCAGAATTGCCTTTCCCTAGAATGTTTCCCTTTTTCAAAGTCATTGGCACAAATAGAGTCTTTTAATTTCATGTCCCATTTTGATTCAATATTCTTTCAGAAATGGAAAAACACCTAGGCTTATTTCCGGTCAACCCTGCTAAGATCATAAAATACTTTTGGTATTTTTTTTCTCCTAGTCACATAATTTAACCCAGCATGAAATTCACACATTTCTTACCACCTCTTTAATTACTGAAGAGAGTGAGGGTACATCAAGCAGCATGGCAGGTAACCCATGAAACGTACACCATTTATTAAACACATTCTCTAGATACAGAGGAAGTATCCACTGATGATCCTCCATTGGAGGACAGACCTCAAACTCCCTAACTAGAGAAGATACACCTAAGTTATTGAATGTATTTAGAGAGGCATAGACCAAGGATCCATCAAAGTCATTAACTCTGATAAACTCAGAGGGGGCTATCAAGTACCTCAAGCAAATCCAGCTTAGTTCAAGACCAGACTAACAGAAAGACTCAAAGCTCACATTAGTTTAGACCCCCATCTCAGAGACAGACAAACTGTCTGTAAATACAACATTCACCTCTCAAATACCCCCTGCTATCTTTGCAAAACTAAAGAAATTAGATGATGGACTTCAAACCTCCAATAAAACTCTAATAAATGTCACCCTCAAATTTTTTAAAACTCAAGAGGCTTCAAAAAAGACTGTAGTGAGACAGAAGAAAACCCACATTTAAAATGACAAAGAACAGGATATGGCATAAATATAGGCTCATATAATGGCTATATCTACAGTTCTTACCAAGAAATGGATCAGAGAGAGCCATGTACAGTCCCAAAAGCCCCTTAGAGATATCCCACATGGCACCGCATTTTGTGTGTAAATCTGAGTACTGAGTAAACAAGTGCCCCAACATTCCTCCTCTGATTAAATCCTGCCCCAAGTGTGAAATAAACTACCATTGGGCTATGGACTGCATGCAGATCCGTGAAGGTCCATAATCAGCTTCCCAGAACCAGCTCACACTCCTTGATATGATGATTTAGGACTGAAATGGTCTAGGGCCAAAGACCCTGTTGACCATCACACCCAGCAAGACTCAGCAAACTCTCTTGATAAAGGGTAAGTCTGTTTCATTTCTTCTCTACAAAGAGAAAACTTACTCAAGCCTTTGCCAGTTTTCTGGCCATTCTCTACCATCCCAAATCTCAGTTGTGGATGTGGACAGTGGACTAACTAAGTCACGCTGCACACCTCTGTTAAAACATCTTTCCAAAAATCCACCTTTCCCTCATACCTTTTTAATAATACCCACTTGCCCAATACCTCTCCTAGGCAGAGGTATTCAGTCTAAATTTAAGACCACTATCTAATTTTCTCTCACACTCCAGCTTGATGCATCTGCCCAGATAAATCTCTGTCTTACCATCACAGCAAGTATAGATTCTTACGCATCACTCATATTCGAGAACACAAATATACCATCTCTAGTCCATTCTCATTCCTGTGTTTCTTACTATAAAACTCATATATCCTAAAATTCCTCAGTATCCTCTTATCCTTGTCTCCCATCACAGCTCATAGACCCATTATAACCTCACTTCTCTATAGAGGTTAATTATCCTTATAAATACTTAGCAGTTAAAACTCAGAATGGAAAAAACAACAACAACAACAAAAAAAAAAACCAACCCAACAACAACAACAACAAGTTATCTCCTTTGAAGTCCCATACCATCTCTCTCTATACAAAATGCCCTTACTATTTTCAGTTTTCTAGGCTCTTGAATATATTACGCAAATCATCCAAAGATTCAATTGGTCTAGCCCTCAGTAACTTACCTAGGTTTTCTCCTTTCTCCAAACATATAATAGCTCCCGACATATTCAGTTTATGACAACTTTCGCTTTTCCTCAAATAAAGCAAGACCTCCTTTCTTTCCTTGACTTTACAGGCTACCTTCATCATAAAATGCTTAATGACCGACTCTCTTATTGTCTACCTACTATGTACTGCATTGAAAATAAATATTTCAAATATCCTAGAGTCCTCCTCCTCCTTGCAAACAGCATTTTCTCAACTAAAAAAAGGTACTTACCAATCAATCTATTCTATCACCACCCAACCTTATCCACTCATTCATCTTTTTCTTACTGAGAAAAAAGACATTGTATTAGGTTCTCTAGGAAAACCCAAAAATACACACAACCATCCCCCACCCCAGCATGACAACCTACTGATCAGAAAGGTATATTCAACTATGTCCTTGAGCCTTTCAGACTGCAAAATAGGGAAATGTTTGATTTCTAAAGACAAAGGGGAACTTGTCTGGATTAATCACACATTCCAGAGAACAAAATATCCTATAGTCTAGCATCCAAGTACTCTTTTCTTGAATCTTCCTGACTGAAACATGTGGGGAAGACTTAGTATTTCTTAAGCCAAAGAGGAGAATATGTGGATCTTCTGTGTTTTCCAAAGAGCAGTTTTCACCTCACTTCTGGTCCTTGGAAAAAGAACACTGATAGGTAATGTCATCTACCAAGAAAAGATCGTCATAAAGTCAAGAAATCAACAGTCTGCTTAAATATCATGAAGAAACAACGTAGCACTTCTCCTAACCATCCCAAGACACAGAGAACCAGAAAAGATATGTTGCTGCAGGATTATTTGAACAGCTACAGAGGAAAGTACAAATGATGGAATAATAAAGGAAAGCTATTCAGAAAGTAAATACTCCAAAAACCAGAATAAATATTGAAGAGGAGCAACATGTACCAAAACAGGAGAAAACATAAAAGACAAAAGAAAGAATTGAAAGTATAGTTAAAGAGGTACAATAACTTAAAAAGTATCGCAATACACAAAGGGTACAGCTAACACTACTTCTTGCAAACAGGGACCAGACAAGGATGTCCACTGTCACCACTCCTATTCAATATTACATTGGAAGTACTTGTTGGGACAGTACGGCAAGAATACGAAATAAGAGAATCCATATCAGCAAAGAAATGATGAAATTGTGACTAGATGCACATGACATGATAGTACACACACACACACACACACACACACACACACCCCAACCCAAAAAAACAACCCACAACAACCCTGAGGTCTAAACCAAAAACTGTTGTTAAAGCTACTAGACCAAGTTAGTAGATGTCAGGATACAAGATCAATAGGAAATAGTCACTGGGATTACTCTACCATAACAAAAGAGAATACAAAGAAGGGAAGTAAGACAGCAGTACCGTTTTCAAGAGCCAACCACAGATACTTAGAAATAACTACAATTAGAAAAAAATCAGATTGTTGTTGTTGTTGTGATGTGCTATCGAGTCACGTGCAACTCATAGTGACCCTATGTACAATAACCCTAAACCCTGTTCTATCCCTCCGACACACCCATCCAGATCACCCCAGTCACTGAATCAATCCACCTCATAGTGGGTCTTCCCCTCCTGCACCATTCATCCACCCTCTCAAGCATGATGTCCCTCTCCAAGGACCTGTCTCTCGTTAGAACATGTCTAAAGTATGTCAGATGAAGCCCCAGAATCCTTGCCTTCAAGGTTAAACCCTCTCCAGAATGAATCTGTTTGTTTTCTTAGCAGTCCATGGTACACTCAATTCTCCAGCACTACAGCTCAAAGGCATCAATTCTCCTTCTATCCTCCCTAGTCATTGTCTCACTCTCTGATGCATAACAAGTGACTGCAAAGACCATGGACTGTATCAGATGCATCTAAGTCTTCAGAGTGAAACCATTGCCCTTCAGTACTTTGGAGAGGTCCCGATAGCAGACTTTCCCATGGCAATACATTTTTTTTTTTAATTTCCTGGCTGCTGGCGCCAAGAGTGCTGACTATGGAGCCAAGCAGACTAAAGTTGTTAACAATCTCAATCTCTTCACCATCCATCCTGATGCTGCCAACTGGTCCAGTAATGAGAATCTTTGTCTTCTTGATATTGAGCCTCAATCCATACAACCACAGACACTTAGGAATAAATCTACCTAGAGACACAAAAGACCTTTACAAAGAAAACTACAAAACATCTGTGTGAAAAACAATAAAATAATTAAATAAATGAGAAAAAAGGTGTTCCCCGTTTATGGCTAGGAAGACTCAATAAAGTGAAAATGGCAATCCTACCAAAAGCAATCCATATGGTTAAAATAATCCCTATACAGAAACCAAATTCACTTTTCAAAGAGAGAGAAAAGACAATTGGCAAGTTTCTCTGGAGAAGAAAAAGACCTCAAATAAACAAAGCACTTCTGTAAAACAAGAATGAAGTGCGAGGCATATCATTCCCTGATCTCAAAAACTACTACACCCGCTGTAATTACAAAAACAGCACAGTACTGGTATAATGAAACAGTATGGTACTTGTATAATGATAAGCACATAGACCAGTGGAAGAGAATCAAGAGCTCAGAAATTATTCTATCGTTGTTGTTGTTGTTGTTGTTATGTGCTGTCGAGTCGCTTGCAACTTATAGCGACCCTATCTACAACAGCCCTAAACTCTGCTCTGTCCTGTGCCAAACGCATTGTCTCTGATATACCCAACCCAATTACCGCAGTCACTGAATCAATCCACCTCATAGAGGGCCTTTCCCTCGTATGCTGTCCCTCCATCCTACCAAACATGATGTCTCTGTCCAAGGACCTTCCTTGCAACATGTCCAAAGTATGTGAGACGGAGCCTTAGAATCCTTGCCTCCAAGGAGCAGTCTGGTTTGACCCGTTCCAGGATGAATCTGTTTGTTTTCCTACCAGTCCATGGAACATTCAATACTCTTCTCCAGCACCAAAGCTCAAAGGCATCAATTCTCCTTTTATCCTCCTTAGTCATTGTCCAACTCTCTGATGCATAATAAGTGATAGCAAAGACCATGGTCTGTATCAGATGCACCTTAGTCTCCAGAGAGACACCATTGCCCTTCAGTACTTTGGAGAGGTCCCTATAGCAGACTTTCCCATGGCAATACATTTTTTTAATTTCCTGGCTGCTGGTGCCAAAAGTGTTGACTGTGGAGCCAAGCAAACTGAAGCTGTAAACAATCTCAATCTCTTCACCATCCATCCTGAGGCTGCCAATTGGCCCAGTGGTAAGAATCTTTGTCTTCTTGACATTGAGCCTCAATCCATATTGGAGCCTGCAGTCCTTGACCCTCTGCAGCAAACACTTCATGTCCTCCTCAGTTTCAGCAAGCAGGGTTGTATTGATAGTCAACTTATATTCAAAGAAGCAAAAAATATCCACAACACAAAACTTATCAAATGGGGAAATGGCAACCTCTTCAAGAAATGGTTTTTTGCAAATTTGAACTACTACCTACAGAAAGTTGAATCAGGATGCACATTCCTCACAATAAATAAAAATTAACTCAAGGTGGATCAGAGACCTACGGGTAAAGTCCAAAACCATATAGATCATATGAGACAAAGTAGGACTAAGCTTAGAAGGTCTAGCTCATGACTTTAAACAGCTGACCAATACAGCCAGAAATACACAACCAGGAGAGAATAAAATTGATGAATGGGACCTTCTAAACATTAAATTCCTGTGTGCATCAAAAACTTTTTCCAACATGTTGACAAAAAACAAACAAAAAAAAAAACCAGCCCTACTGACTTGGAGAAAACAATTTTGACAATACCATCTCAGACAAGAGTATCATAACAAAAATTCACAGACTCCTATAGCGCTTCCAGGCAAAACAGACTGATTATTCAATTACAAATTGGGCAAAAGACAAGGAAATACTTTTCACAGAAGAAAACATTCATATGGATAATAGACATCTGATGAAATGCTCAATCAGTGGCAATAAGAGAGAGATAAATAAAAACCACAATGATATCATGGAAATAAGGATAGCAATGGGAATAAAAATCCAGTAGTAGTGGTAATATATTGGACGGCAAGTTTAACAGGACAGCAATGAATACATATTGGAGTGGATGCAGAGATAGGAACTCTTATATACGGTTGGTGGGATTATAAAATGTTACAACCATTCTGAAAGACAGTTTGGTGTTTCCTTAAAAAATGCTGAACATAGAAATTTCATATGACCCAGCCATTCCACTGGAAAGATTATAATCCAAGAAACTTAGAACTGAAACACAAACAGAGATTTGTACAACAAGTTCACCATTGCAAGAACCTGGAACTAGCACAAGTGTCCATTCACAATAGAATGGATTGAGAAATTGATGTATATTCACATAATGGAATACTGATTAGTACTCATGGCACGTAACAACAAAATCATACTCTATAGCGGGTTTGGAAGCAGTAGTGGCATCCACTTCCTTAACAACATGCCTCTGGAAATTCTGTGAACTTTGACAAATGATGATAGTTGTGAGGGGCTTTAGGTCTTTCATTCATAAGGTCTCTATGAGTCATGTTCAACTGAAGGCAATCAACAACAACAACATTCTGAAATACAATGTTTTGAGTGATAGAATATTACACATACACATACAAGGAAGACCAGTTAATATGACTAATATTCAAATATACTCTCCTACCTCTAGAGCCAAAATGGAAGACATAGAACATTTTTACCAAGTATTATAGTCCTCAATTGACTGAAAATGCAATAGAGATGTTTTCATGATTATGGTGACTGGAATGCAGATTGACTAAGGAATCAGGTCATAGTCTTTCTTCATTACTTGCTCTGCATCAGAGAGCTAGATAATAAGGATTACAGAAGAAGAATTGATGCCTTTATGCTGTGGTGTTGGAGAAGAGCACTGAACATCCCATGCGACATGATGCTTGGAAGGGTGGAGGGTCAGTGAGAGAGAAGACCCTCGCCCAGGTGGATTGATATTGTGACTGTCACATGAGCTCTAGTGTGTCAGGAAGTATAAAGATGGGACAGGATAGGACAGAGTTTGGATCCATTGTTCATAGGTTCACTATGATTCTTACTCAACTCAATGGCACCTTACAACAGCAACATATGCATTTATCTATAAAATAGGTAAATAATTATATTTCTAAATAAGGTCACCTCTAAATCCTAAACTTCTTAGTAATAGTAGATTGCTTTCATCATCCAAACACTTTAATTCCCTCCCATCACTGCCCTCACCTTCATGTGCAAACACTCTCTTCAAGGAACTTTCATTCAGCTCCTTTTACAGATACAGGAAGCCCTACTGGATGCATTTCTTTTAGGGAAATTTGAGTACACTTGCAATGAAGTCACCCACTTCTTTGCCCTATTTCCATCCACCTGCCGGATACTTGGCTCTTCCTTTCTATTGTTGTTAGGTGACTAACAGACAAGAGCCCACACAGCAGTCATTGCATCAATCTACCTGGTAAAAGGCTTTCCTCTTCTTTTCTGACCCTCCACCCTTCCCAGCAACATAATCTTCTCCAAAGAATAACCTCTCCTAGCCACATGACAATGGTATGTGAGATGAAGCTTCATAATTCCTGCCTCCAAAGAACACTCCAGTTGTACCCAAGATATATGTGTCCAAGATATATTTGTTTGCTTTTTTGGCCATCCATGGGATGTTCAGTGCCCTTCTCCAACACCACAACTCAAAGGCATCAATTCTTCTTCTGTTATCATTATTTATTTTCCAGCTCTCAGATGCACAGCAAGTGATCAGAAAGAATGTCCTGAATCAGGCACTCTTTAGTCCCCAAACTGATATCTTTACCCCTCAATAATTTAGAGAGGTCCTTACCTGCGTATTTTCCCACTGCAATGTATCCCCTTATTTTCTGACTACTGGTACCCAGGATTTTAATTATGGATCCAAGCAAGAAAAAGTTGCTGACAGTTTCAATCTCTTCTCCATCGATCTTAAGGATAGACATTACCAGTTGACATATTGATCCAGTGGTAAGAATCTTTGGCGGTTTTTATGACAATGAGATGCAATCCATACCAAAGGCAGCATTCCTTGATCTGAAACAAGTGTTTCAAGTCCTCCTCATTTTCAACAAGCAAGATTGTGTCATCTGCATAACACAGATTACTGATGAGTCTATCTTCAAACTTGATACCACATTACTCTCCATAGAGTCAAGCTACTTGAAAAATTTGCTCAGCATGCAGATTAAACAGGTATGATGAAGGAATATAACCCTGATGCACTCCCTTCCTAATTATAAACATGCAGTATTCCTCTGCTCTATTCATAAAACAGCATGCTGGTCCAGTTTTAGGTCTTTATTTCTACTTCATGATAATACCTAATCCTCTCCTTCTCTCTAAAAATAGTGTAATACATTACCATTCACCCTAAATTCAATTCACAGGTCTATTTCCTTCCTCCTTATATGGACAATCTCTCTGCCTGGTTTAGGGATTCCCTTTTGAACCATATCTAACTGAATCCTCCTAGATCTGCTTTTCTATGTCTTCATCAGAAGATCTTACCTTTCTAGCACATGTTTCAGTGTGGGCAACATCACAAATTGGCTGTTTTTTCTTTTTCTTTTCTGTTTTGTTTTTTTAATATGGAAAGTTTAATTTGTTTATCAATCAACAAATTTTGTGGAAATCCCACAAGGTGCATTATTACTACTAATAAAAATTATTAGGACACATTTTCGTCATATGAAAATGCCATATAAAGGTGGAATGATTGTAATTCATTATTTCAAATCTTATTGCATCTAAATTGCTTCTCATTGTCAAGAATAAAGAATCTTACCACTGGACAGATAGACAGAATCATGATTAAATGAAAGGAGATTGAAAGTGTCACTAACCTCATTTTCTTTGGCTCCACTACAATTAACATCCTTGGTACCAGCAGTAAGGAAACAAAGAGAGACACATGATACTTGGAAAATCTGCAGTTAGAGACCTCTCCAAATTCTTGAGGAGTAATGATGTCAGTTTGAGTAGTAGAGTGTGTTGGATTCAGACTACAGTCTTTCCAGTCACTTGCTGTGCATCTGGGAGCTAAATAATGGATAAGGATAACAAAAGAAGAATTGACCCTTTTGAGCTGCGGTGTTGGAAAAGAGTACAGTACGCCCATGGACGACCAAAAGAACAAACAGATATGTCTTTTTTTTTCTATATTTTATTAATTTTCATAAACATTTACAGAGATTTTGGGTTTCCATTCATTCATTGTTGCACTCAGATATGTCTTAGAAAAGGTGCAGCTGGAGTGCTTTTTGGAGACTGTGCTGAAGGAGAGAAAACCCCCAAACCGGTGGATTGACATAGTGACTGCTGCAATGGGCTGTTGGGTGCCAGAAAGTGTGAGCATGGCACAGGATAGATCAGGGTTCAGCCATTTTTCTCATAGGGTTGCTATTAGTCATATTCTACAGCACTTAACAGCAGCGGTAACAATTTCTAATCTGTTTGGAGAGGCAAAACATTAGTATTTTGCAAGAATTGTTTCTCTGCTCCTAATTATAGAGCAATTATGACATTGACTATATACAAAATGACTATCATTTATATCATTATAAAAGTGTTTACATTTAAAACTACAACATTGTGTATAAGTATTGACATTCTTATTTAGACTGACTCATTGAAAAATCATGAAAGTTTAGCAAGCATGTGGTTTTTGTTTTTATTTACTATGGAATTGGTTTATTCTTGTAGAGATCTTAAGGAGCTCTGGTAGCTTAGTGGTAAGGGGTTGCACTGCCAACCTAAAGTTAAAGGTTGAAATATACAAGATATACCATATTTGAAAGATGGCTAATCTCTTTATATGTGATTCATTGTCTTTGAAAAACTACTAAAGGGTCAGCCATAAGATGTCACTACAACTGCATAGAGACTCTCAGAGCAACAGAAGGAAGCTCATTAAGTTTCCTGTGTCATCTTCAAAATCATGCTGTAGTTTGGTCCATTTTTGCAGACATTCTGCCTATAGCTCATTGAGAGTCTTCCTGTTTGTAATCACTTAATGTTGATCCTCTACTAAGCATAAGCATGAGGTCCTTCTCATAGAAATGATCCCTTCTAAAAATATATTGCAAGTCAAAATATTACATAAGATCAAAATATTACCATCTTTATGTCCAAGGAGAATTATCCAAGACAGATTTATTTGTTTGCCTTTGAACTTTGAGTAACAATGATAGTTATAGAAAGGTTTCAGGGCTTTTGTTAATAAAGATGCTAAGAGTTGTGCTTGACTCACTGGCAATCAACAACAATAACAATAGTCTATATTGTTACTGGTAGGTGCTGTCAAGCAACCATGTATCATAACAATGCTATGAACAACAGATCTATCTGTGTCTTGTCTTATCCTGTTCCATCCTCCTCAGCTCAGATGCACTTAAGCCCATTATTACATTCACTGTGTTAACCCGTCTTGTTGAGGGTCTTTCTTTCCTTAGTTGCTTAAGCTTTCCAAGCATGATGTATTTTCTCAGGGACTGACAATATTCTTTGAGCAAGTGATTATGAGGCCAAAACCTCCTTACAAAAGCTCAAAACATGTGAATCTAAGCTTCATAATTTTTGCCTGTATGTAATATTAGATATTCTTGCCTAATACCATAGGTCAAAGGCATCAATTCTTCTTTACTCACTGTCTAACTTTGACAGAAACATATATGGAGGCAATTGATAATACCATAACTTGAGTTAGGCATGTATTAGTTGTGATGCTGACATTTTATCTTTTCAAAATTTCCCTGATGCTGTCTGTAGTTTTATTTCTTGGCTGCTGATTCCAAATTCACTTAAATTGTGGATCTAAGTAAAACAAAACATTTGACAACTTCAATCTTTTCTCAGTTTATCATTCTATTGGTTCAGTAAGGCTTTTGTATGTTGGGTTATTTTTTAAATATATATTCCATATAGAAAAGTACAGTCTTTGATGTTCAGTAAATTCTTTAAGTTCTCATCAGCAAAATTATATCATCTGGTATTAGAAGACATTAATTGGTCTTCTTCCAAACTTGATGCCTTTTATTCTTTTTACAATAATAGTTTTATTTTATATTTGCTTCCACACAAAATCCAAACATTTTTTTATTTCAAATATGTACATATATATATTTATATACTTTCATATATATATATATATATATATATTGTGTTTCAAGCATTCCTCTATTCACAGTTTTTCGTAGTATCATTCCCATGCATTGTGTTTTTTAAAAGTAATCACTATTCTTCTATACCTACCATCACCACACATTTTCAAGTCCTCACTAGAGCTTTACTTCCCTCAAACCCTCACTCTACCCGCATAACTCTGTTATTTAAACATACCCTCCCTCCCTACTCTCTGTCATGATCCTTCCTCCCTTTCCTCCTTTGGAATTTTATATGCATCTTGCTGATGACTTTTCTATATTTACAATAATGATCTTGTGTAATATTTGTCCTTAACAGATTGAGTTAGTTCACATAGCTTAATGCTCCCCAACCTCTGCCATGTTACATAGTATTTTTCAAAATCATTGCTCCTGAAGTCTATAGTATTCCATTGTGTGAATAGCCATAATTTCTCAATATATTCATTTGTTGATGGACATATTGACGGTTTCCATTTTCTTGCTATAGTGAATAGCACTGCTATAAACATTGATTTACAAATCCCCATTTGTTTCTCTATTCTATTTTCTTTAGAGTATATTCTAAGCAGTAGAATAGCTGGGTTATATAAAATTTCTATGTTCAGTTTTGAGGAAATGCCAAACTACTTTCCAGGGTTGTTGCACCATTTTACAATCCCACCAAGAGTGTATAAGAGTTCCAATCTCTCCACATCTGCTCCAATATTTATTGCTTGTTTTCATATTATTCTCTGGCAATGACGTCCTCAAGGGTCACATTCCCGTTTTCCTGGTTGGTCACAGCTATTTGGGGGACATGGTATTTCATTGTGGTTTTGATTGCATCTTTCTTCTTGACAGTGATTTTGAGCATCTTACCATGTGTGTTGTCCATCTGAATGTCCTCCTCTATTAAAAGTCTTTCCAAGTATTTTGTCCATTTCATGATTAGATTATTAATATTTTTGTTGTGGAGGTCCCATAGAACTTTCCGCAGGATTCTTTGTGAGATCTCTATCTGAAATTACATTGTCAAATGTTTGGGTTTTGGGGTTTTTTTTGTTTGTTTGTTTTTGGTTTTTTTTTTACCAGAGAGTAGGATTGTTGTTTTTTCCTACACTATTGAATAAATTTTTTGATGCACACATGGACTTACTCTTTAAGGAGTCAGTGTGATCAATGATATCCTCTCCTGGTTGTGCATTTCCGGCTGTATTTGCCAGCCTTTTGACATCATAGCTTAGGCCTTCTAAGTTTAGAACCATTTTTGTCTCTTAAAATCTTTATTATTTTGAACTTTACTCCTAGTCTCTGATCAATTTTAAGTTGATTTTTGTACATGTGAGTGTGTTTATAAGATATGTATCCCAAAAAAAGAAAAAAGACATGTATCCTGCTTTCTGCAAGTAGTTCAGTTTTGCCAGCACACTTGTTGGAGATGTTATCTTTTTCTCATTTGGCAGGCTTCATTTTCTTGCTGAACACCAGCTAACTTTATGTTGTTGTTAAGCTGTTAAGTGCCACCAGGTTGTAGACTTGAACACTTAATATAATTTTGATCATTTCTCCAAGTTCATAGAGTTTTAGGAGGCAGGCTATTTTAGAAGTGGATGCTACTCCTGCTTCTGGGAGCTCCACCAAACACTGTCCACTATGGGTAACCATTATTTCATTTGATACATTAGTGTCACAGTGTCTAGCATCAGAGCAACCACGAGTTGCCTCTGTACAGCAATGAACAAACCAGTGCTATACCACCTAGAAGAATGTTTAGCAGGAAAACAATTTGAATCCGGCCTGAGGGCCGCAGATTAAAATCACCCATCTTCGGCTTGGTAGCATAACTTTCTGTCCACTAGGTCAATGTTGCTCTCTCTGTGTTTTCATTGTTATTGTTGTTAGGTGCTGTCGAGTCATAGACAACTAATAGAGACCCTATGAATGAAAGGCCTGAGCACTGCTCATACATATAGAGTTTTGGAGGCAAGCCATTTCAGAAATGGATGCCACTCCTGCTTCCAGATTATTTTAGATAGATGAATTAATTTCTGAATTCTTAATTCTGTTCCATTGCTCTAAGGTTCTGCCATTGTGCCAATACCATGCAGTTGTGGTTATTAAGAGCTGTGTAGTAGGTTTTAGTATTAGGGAGTACTGTGTATTTCTCATTTCATTCTTGTTTTTCACAAGTGTTTTGCTTATTCGAGATCATTTTCCTTTTCAAATAAACTTGTCAATTGCCTTTTCTATCTCTTTGAAAAATAAATTTGGGATCTGTATTGGGATTACATTGAATCAGTATACGGATTTTGGGTAGGGTTGTAATTTTTACTATATTGAGTCTTTGTATCTATGAATAGAGCACATTTTTTCCTTTATTTAGGTCTCTTATTGTTTCTCACAATAGTGTTTTGTAGTTTCTGTCTAAATGTCTTTTGTGTCTCTGATTAAGTTTACTCCCAGGTATCTCAGTATCTGGTTAGCTCTTATGAATGGTATTGCTGTCTTAGTTTCCTTTTCTGTGTCTCTGTTTCTTGTAGAGGAATACTATTGATTTCTTAAAAATATTGATCTTTTATTCTAACACTCTACTAAGTTAATCTATTAAGTTTATGACTTTTTGCTCACTCCTTGGGTTTTGCTGTGTCCACAATGATATCATCTGTGTGTAGTGACATGTTTAACACCTCTTTGCCAATTTAGATGCCTCTTAATTCCTTTTTTTGTCTTGTCCTGGTATGTTCTTCTAATACAATATTGAACAGTAATGATTAAAATAGGCATTCTTGCCTTGTCCCTGTTCACAAGAGGAATGGCTTTACTCTTTCTCTGTTGGAAATGATGTTAGCTTTTGCTTTTGCATGTATATTTTTCAAAATGTTGAGGAAATTTCATCTCACTCTTATTTTGCTGAGTATTTCATTTAGGAAAGGTATTGGATTTTGTTGAAGGTCTGTTCTGCATCAATTGGCAGGATTATGTGTGTCTTGTTTTTTGCTTTGTTGACATGACTTGATTGCTTTTATAGGTTGAACCATTCTTGCATAGCTCTTATAAATACCACTTAGTAATGACGAATTATTTTTTATGTGCTATTGGATTCTATTGGTCAGGATTTTATTACGGATTTTTGCATCTATATTCATGAAAGATATCGGTCTGTAGTTTTGGTATTTTGGTAATGTCTTTGCCTGGTTTCTGTATTAGGTTTCTGCTTGCTTCATAGAATGACTCTTCTTTTTTCTGTGTTTTGAAATAGTTCATGTAGAATTGGTGATAGATGATTTCTAAATGTTTGGTAGAATTCAGCAGTGAAGCCAATTAGGCAGAGACGTTTTATTAGGGAGACTATTTTTATGAAATACTCAATTTCTTCTTCTTTTGTTATTTGTTTATTCATGTATTCTACATCTATGTCAATCCGGGTAGGGTTTTAGTTTCAAGGAAATTGTCAGAGTATAGCTTACATAATATTCCAATATTATTGGTTAATTTCATCTGATTCTGTTGCTATGCTACCCATATTATCTCTTATTTTAGTTATTTATGTCTTCTATTTATTTTCTTTTGTTAAGCTTGCGAGAAGTTTGTCTATTTTATCAACCCTTTAGAAGAACCAGCTCCTGCTTCTGTTGGTGGTATCAGTTGTTTTTATATTTTCTGTCCCATTGATTTCAATCTTGTCTTTACAATTTTTTTTTCTTTTAGAGGATGTGAGGTTAGATTGTTGTTATTTTTTTTATATTTTATGGAAACGTTGAGTTAGGTCATTAATTTAACCTCTTTATTCCTTTTATATATGTTTGCCTATTATTATGAACTATCTCCTGAATACTGCCTTAGCTGTGTTCCAAAGGTTTTGACATGTTGTATTTTCATTATCATTTGTTCTGAGGAACATTTGTATTCAGTTTGTTATTTCTTCTATAACTGAATCATGTTCTAGTAGTATATTATTTAGCTTCCATGTACGTGGTTCTATAGACCTTATCCTATATGTTGTTAATTTCTAGTTTTATGAAATGGTGATTTGAGAAGATACTTTATATTGCTCCAATGGTTTTGTGCTGTTGTTGTTTTTTTTTAAATTTAATTTGCTTAAGCTTGCTTTGTTGAAATTAAAGGGAACAGGCAAAAATGCTTACTCATAGTGATCACCAGATTCCACTTGGTAAGTGGAAATTGGAGGCACACAATGAAGAGACAGGCTGAATTGAATGAGTTCTCTCTGTACTGTTGATCTATTATGCATAGATGTGTAGAATGGTTGCTAGTTTGAGGAACGGGGTGTCAGAAGAACCCATGACTTCTTGACTTAGTCCATGTGGGATAAGACTGAGCAAAGAGACCAACTGACCTAAAATGCAAGGTGTGTGTACTTCTGAGTTTGTGGGTGCTGCCCAGTGGAACTAGTCACAGATGACTAGGGATGAATTGACAGAATGAATAAAAGATGAATAAATTCATTAATCAGAGGAGTATGTTTCATTCTGTGAGTTAGTGATGATTGCTACTTCCTGATGAATGCATTTGGATTAAACTTTGCTTAGAGATGCAAATGCTGAAAATTCTAAACGTAATAGAAGATTCTTCAGAAATGGAACACACTTACTTAGTAAAAGTACTAGTTTGATAGGAATGAGTAAACAAGGAATTGACTTTGCAAACTATGGAGGAATAAAAGCATAAGACGTGAAATTGCTGGCCAACATACTTTTATTAATGTAGCTACTAGTAAAATGATTGTAAAGGGAAGATTAATCTTTCAAATATGAAGTATAATGGCTAGAAAAGTTTAGGTATGGCTTTTGGTGTAGTGAATTTGTGATGAAACATTTATCTTCCCTACAACATTGTCGTTAATCTTATTTAGCTGCCTCAACTCTGTTCTGCAAATACATTAACCAACAGTAGTGTGAATCCTCTCTTCTTTAAACAAATACTGTGTATTAGCCCATTCACGAGGGGATTAGCCAGTAAAAACCACACCACCAGGGAAGAGAAGAGAGTTCGGTCCATGTCCTAAAGAGTCAGAAATTCCTGTGTCTGGGATTGTATCAGAAATCCTCTGGACTGAACAATTGTAACATAGTATAACTCTTTAAACTGAGATATTATATGTATTGTTAAATGAGAAGCTGTCTGGACTGAAAAGATTGTATTTATTAATTGAGAGGCATCTCTGAACTGAAGCATAGGATTAGCTGTTAAATGAAAAAGCCTTCGTACTAAATAATTATATATTGTTGGTAACCTAAATTATAGCCTATTAACTTCTCTAGAAACCCCCACAGCGATGAATATGGTTCTTTTAATTGTGTGTGGTCACTTTAATGGATTTCAGAATCCATAAATGAGTGCAGGAGTAAGTGATAGAAGATGTGCTTGACCTCAGAGGAATTAGTTTTGTGTTGTGGATGCTGTTAATGGAGGCAATTCTACCATATGAAGTTAATAGGAGTCAAACTCAGCAGTCTCCATACTGTCTTTGCTCTAAGGAGAACACGCAATTAGTTAGTTATTAAAACACTGAAATTACTTACCTGCAAGAAAGGATGATCCTGTCCTGGAACATACCAAATAGTGTTTATGGAGAAGTAAACAGAAAATATAATCCAGTGTGCTAAATGATAGGAGTCTCCATCACTGGCAATAAAAATAGTTCATGTATTAAAAGAAATTTTTTTAAATCTAAAGATAGGGGTCTGAAAAGAAAATGTCTTCTGGTCTTCTTTCAAAAGAAAATTACATTAAAAACAATTCTACTATTCAACATATGTGATTACTATGAGTCATGATTGACTGAATGGTAACGAGCTGAAATTTTGTTTTGGTTTGATGCTATGACAGGTTTGGTTTGAGTTCTATGACAGGAAAGCTATTTTCAGCTTTATGATCATATAGGAAAGTTAGCTAATCCAAATTTGAGGATCTGGGGAAAAAACAGGACTTAGTGAATACTTAAAATTTTAAAAACTTATAATTTGCCCATAAACTGAAAACTATCTGTTTCACATAATTATATTTGATATGCATGCATTTCTAAGTTTAATTTTGAGGCTATTTATGTAGTTATTAATATTTAGGTTATTTTACATTGAATTAGTTGCTTCTTTTTTATATATTTAAGTTTATGTATATTACAGCTGCCAAGTAGGAATCAACTCATAGCTGGCTCTCCAGTCATTTTTATGAGACTTTAAATCACACAGGAGGTGTGTATGCAGTTCAAGGTCAGATATGGTTCTGAATTGATGGCACATAACAGCTAACAATATTTGTATATGCTTCAAAGATGTCACAAATATGCAGATAAAAACCAAGGAAATATGATTCATAGTCTCAGTGCATCCTTGGAAAATTTTCTCTCATTAAGACTAATTAGCTACTGACATAAGTATTGATCTAAGAAGGCTAATAATGAAACATAGATCATACGTATTTATATCTATTCCTTGTGATCTTGAAAAAAAACTGATATTACAAAACAATGAACTTATTTTTTTGTGTGTGTGACCATGAGTAACTACCACTTACAACAGACTCAATATGTAAGATGACAGAGTAGGTATACAGGATTACTAAAGCACTTAGTAAAATTTGATAGTAAAATGTGGAAAGTATTTTTACAATTTCTGTCACAATAAAAAAAAGAAAAATGGAGGAGGAGGATTCATCAACAATTTATGTTATGTAGATGACACAACCTAGATTACTGAAACTAAGGATAACCTGAAGCAATTTCTGCAGAAGTTCAAGGACTGCAGCCTTCAAGTTGAAGCTCAATGTCAAGAAAACAAAGATTCTCACCAATGTGCTTATTGGCAGCATAATGATAGAAAATGAAGATATTAAGAATGTTAATAACTTCAGTTTGCTTTCATCACTATAAACTCTCTTAGTACCAGCAGCCAGGAAATCAAAAGATTATTTGCATTGGGAAAGTTTGCTCTTGGGGAACTCTTCAGAGTATGAAGAACAATGACAGTCAGGAGACTAAGTTGTCCCTGATCCAAGACATGATCTTCACAGTTAGGTGCTATGCATAAGATAGCTGAACAATAACTAGGGATGAAGGAGCATTTATGCTTTTGAGCTGTGCTGTTGGAGAAAAGTATTGAATATACTATGGACTGCTAGAACAAATAGGTTGATCTAAAAGAGGAAGAAACCAGAATGTTCCTTGAACACAGGGATTCTAAAGCACCGCCTGACATGCTTTAGGCATGTCGCAAGGAGGGACAAGTCTCTGGAGAGGGACATCATACTTGGGAGAGTGGAAGGACAGCACAAGAGAAGAAGACCCTCAATGAGATGGATTGACTCAGTGACTGAGATAATGGGAGTATGAGTGTTGGTTCAGGATAGAGAAGCTTTCAGAGCTGTTGTACTTAAATTAGCTATGAATCACAAGCAACTTGACAGCACATAAAAACAACTGGAACAAGATATTATTAATCTATCCCTTAGTCACTTTTTATTCTTTTCACTTTTTTAACTTAAATATATTATTTTATTTTATCCTAGTTTACTTACGAAGTTTGTATACAATGTTTTTCAAACTGAATCTTTCCAATTTTCTTTATCCACCCGTCAAATTGTGCAATCCTATGATTAACCACCACCTCCAAACCTCACTTATCCACATCCCTCTGCTCCCAATCATTCACCTTCCCCACCTTGGATGTTCGTACACATTCCATAATAATGTTCTTATTTAGTATTTGTTCTTATGGAGCTGAGTTATTTCACTTAGCATAATGCTCTCCAGTCCCTCCCAAGTTAAGTAATGATTTACTAAATCATTGCTCCTTTGTGTTGCGTATTTGTCCATCATGTGAATATACCATAATTTCTCAATTCATTTGATTGTGGTTGGACATTTAGGCTATTTCGATGTTATTGTGATGGTGAATAATGTTGGCATGGACATTGGTCTACAAGTCTCCTTTTGTGCCTCAGTTCTCATTTTCTCAGGGTATATTCTAAGTAGTGGAATAGCTGAGTCATATGAAATGTCTATGTCTAGCTTTTGAAGAAGCGCCTAACTGCCTTCCAGAGTGGTTGTATAAACAATGTATAAGAGTTCCTACCTCTCCACATCCTCTCCAACATTTATCATTTTCTGTTCTAATAAACATTGCCACTGCTACTGGAGTCAGATGTTATCTCATTATGGTTTGTTTTGCACCTCTCTTATTGCCAGTGATTTTTGAGCAGTTCTACACTTGATTTTACATATGTAAAACCTATTCTTGGACCAGTAAGCAGTTCTAAGAAAATAACAGGGAAACACTCTATTGTTCAAGATCAGGAAGGGAGTATGTCAGGCATGTATCCTATCTCCATACTTTTCCAATCTATTTACATAACATATCATTCAGGAGTCTGGACTTTATGAGAAGAATTGTGACATCAGGGTTAGAGGAAAATCCATCACCAATCTATGTTATGCAGATAACAAAACTTTGCTTGCTGAAAATAAGGCAGACGTGAAACACATGCTGCAGAAGGTCAAGGATGTAGTCTTCAGTATGGATTAAAGCTCATCATCAAGAAGACAAAGGTTCTCACCATTAGGACATTGGCAGCACCATGATGGATGGAGAAGTGACTGAAGTTGTATTAGATAAGTCTGTTCTCAGTGACCTCCTGAGAGTACTGAAAATCAATGATGTTAGTCTAGAGATTAGGGTGTGCCTGATCTAGGCCATGGTCTTTGTAATTACTTGCTATTGATCAGAAAGCTGTACCATGGCTAAGAATGTCAGGAGGACATGTAATACCTTCAAATTGTTGTGCTGTAGAAGAGATCTCAACATACAATGGAGTGCCAAGAAAATAAATAGGTCTGTCTTAGAAAGGTTGATAATTTGGGCACATGGCCAGAAGAGATAAGTTATTGAAGAAGGATATCATGCTCAGCAAGATGGAGGGACAGCACAGAAGAGGAAGACCTTATGAGATGGTAACTAGGACAACCAGAGTTTGTCAGAATTTGGGTGACTGGCTCAGGACAGGACCGTGTTTAGAGCTGCTGTCCATAGAGTCTCTTTGGATTGTAGGTGACTGAATGACACATAACAACAACAATCACAAGTATTAAATCACAGTTCTCATCAAAAACTTTTCCCAGTGGAGTGAAAAGAAAACCTATGGATTGGGGGGGAAAATGTAGCAATTCCATTTCAGACAAGAGTCTCATATCAAAAGTTTACAGAATCCTAAAGTACCTACACAAGAAAAACTGATAACAAAACTACAAAATGAGCAAAAGACATGGAAATAAGTTTCACACAGAAAGATATTCTGATGGCCAACACACATGAAAAAATGCTCAAAATCACTGTCACTAGAAGAGATATAAATCAAAACCACAATGAGATACCATCTCATCCCAGTAGCAGAGGCAAAGTTTATCAGGACAGCAAGTAATAAATGTTGGAAAGGATGTGGCAAGATGTTGTTGTTATTGTTGTTGTTATGTGCCATCGAGTCACTTGCGACTCATAGCAACCCTATGTACAACAGCCCTAAACTCTGCTCTGTCCTGTGCCAAT
>NW_006399762.1:14090715-14091645 GCF_000299155.1 Elephantulus edwardii
AAGAGACATTCATCAGAACAGAGCAAGGAGACACTGAATGGTTGAAAATTGGGAGGGGGACCACCAGGGATGTATTGCTTCCATATCTTTTCAAACTGTATGCAGAGCAGATCATCTGGGATGCTGGGTTGTATGAGGAGGAGTGGCATCAGGATTCAAGGAAAATTCATCAACAACCTGCATTATGCAGATGAGACACCCTTGCTTGCCAAAACTGAGGAGGACCTGAAGCACTTGCTTTAGAAGGTCAAGGACTGCAGTCTTCAATACAGTTTTAAGCTTAACATCAAGAAAACAAAGATTCTCACCACTGGGCCAACTGGTAGCATCAGTATGGATGGAGAAGAGATTGAGATTGTTAACAGTTTTAGATTGCTTGGCTCAACACTTTGTACCAGCAGCCAGGAAATTAAGAGGCCAATTGCATTGGGAAATTTGGCTGTCAGGGACATCTGCAAAGTATCGAAGAGCAATGATGTCAGGCTAGAGACTAAGGTGCACCTGATCTGGGGTATAGCCTTTGCAATTGTGTGCTATGCATCAGAGAGTTGGACAGTGAATTGAGATGATAGAAAAAGAGTTGATGCTTTTGAGCTGTGGTGCTGGAGAAGAGTGTTGAATATACCATAGACTGCTAGAAAAACAAATAGGTTTGTCCTAGAGAAGATGAAGCCTGATTGCTCCTTGGAGACAAGGATTCTGAAGTTTCATCTAACATGTTTTCGGTATGTTGCAAAGAGGCACTAGTTCTTTCAGGGGAATATCATTTTAGGGAGAGTATAGGGATAGCATAGCAGAGTAAGATCCTCGATGAGATGGATTAATTCAGTGATTGTGGTAGCAGGAGTAGGTGTGTCGGAGACAGTGAGGTTGGTGCAGGATAGAGCAGGATTTAGGGCTCTTGTACAGAGGGTTACTATAAGTTGCAAG
>NW_006399762.1:14095240-14097214 GCF_000299155.1 Elephantulus edwardii
ACACACACACACACACATATACATATACATATATACATGCATATACATATACATTTTTTTAAGTAATAAGTAAAAAGGAAATGCTGAGTGAGTCTGCCTTTTTTGGTTTTTGGTCTCAAGCTCTTTAAACATTTCGTTATAATATTTTGCTTTGTCTTCTAGAATTGCCCTTTGAAATCTGTGTAGGTCCTTAATTTATTGATTCCATCCCTGTGTCTTAGCTTCTCAGTACTCTAGAGCAATGTTCAGAATCTCTTCTTACATCCTTCTTGGTCTTTTTTTTTCTTTTTTTTCCTTTCTCATATCCTCCCAAATCTCACCTAATCTCCATTCATTAGTGTTCAAGGCTTCAAACCTACTCCTTAAATTCTTAAATTTTGGTTCTTGCAGATTGAATTTCATTTTCTTTAACTTTATCTTTAATTTGCATATAAGTAGTTGGTTATCTGTTCCACATTCAGCACCCAACCTGGTTTTTACAGCTCATATTGAGCTTCTTCCGTGATTCTCTCTAAAGATATAGTGGATCTGATTCCTGTATGTGTCATCAGATGAAGTCCAACTATATAGTCACCATTTATGTTTCTTATGATAGATATTTGAAATTAATAAATAAGGATGATGAAATAAAGCCATGGGGAAAAAATTCTATGTGAGAATTTTCAGTTTTCCTTACTGGGTAGTTCTATCTTGTTACCAACCTGAATTATAATGTTTTGACTTCACTAACACAATTTTGTATGATCTTTGAGCTATGACAACAGATTTTGGACCCAGTAAAATAATAAGATTGGTATTTGGAACAGAAAGAGGTACAAGAACATGGCAGGCATGACTACACTATAGGAATTTGTTTTCTGTTGTTGAGGTTGTTGATAATGGCAATTGCCCTTTGTGACTTCTATGAATGTCAGATATAACCATCCCCTTATTGTCCTTTCTTTTTTTCACAGTTGGTGTCAAAGCTGGGTTCATTGTGAAAAGGCTCCAGACTCTTGGAAATGTAGGATATTGTAAGAATAAGGTGTTAGGGGCTTTTGAAGTACAGCTAATATGGTTACTTTTGCTACTATGAAAAAGTTTTTGGTCTGAGGCAAAGGATAGAGCCCAGAGGCCTTAGGCATGTGAATGAAACAATTTAAATTGAATCTGATATTTCACTGAAAGATTTATGTATTAAGGTTTTTATTGATTTAACTTTATGAATATTACTATTTCTCTTTCTTCCATATAATAATACTAAGGTAAACTGTAAAATAATTAAAGTTCTTACAGATTTAAATTTTTAACATATTGATGCTTCTGTTTGTTTCTATGTATCTCAAGATACATTGTAAAAACGAAAACTGGATATTGTAAATTTATTAAGTATAGTATTCCTAACCTCAGATAATTATTAATAAAATATGCTTAAAGAGAAAAATTTGAAATGAATAATTCTCATTTTGAAAATAGAATTTGGAAGAGAGTGTTCTTGACAGGGATAATCCCCCTTTATAAATTAGGTGCAGATCAGACATGGCCTTCCCACACTACTCTTGTTCTTTTTGCATGTACCAAAAGCAGAACCCAGAAAATTCAGATATTCTAATGCTGAAATATTTGATCCATTATTATTATTCACTGTATTGAAGAGCTTCCTTCTTATTACCTATAGCTAATCCTACAGGATACTCGGAACTGCTAGTCTTTTATGAATCATAACACTCAGATTAACTGAAAGGGTAACCTAGGTAGAACTATCAAGTATGGAAATACAAAGGAGGAGGAACAGTTTTAAGCAGACCCTAGTGCTTGGTACATGGAATGTGAGAGCCATGAATGAAGGAAAATTTGAAATTGTTAAGAAAGAAATGGAACGCATAAATATTGACATATTAGGCTATGGAGAGATGAGATGGACTGGCATGGGGCATTTTGAGTCAGATGACCATATGATATATTACTCTGGAGATGAAAGGACAAGGAAAAATG
>NW_006399762.1:14099719-14110336 GCF_000299155.1 Elephantulus edwardii
AACAACAACAACAACATCCTAACTTTAACTATCGCTCGACATTTTCAAGACTAATGATTAGGTAAATGCCTTTTCCACTAAGATTAGAAGAATTCAAGTCCATGATCTTTAGAAGTGGCATGGAGAAGTGCATAGAAAAACTTTGGTACAGGGCTGGACAGTAACTCACTTCAAGATCACCTGATGAATGCTAATCCAAGAAGGCTAAATTTTAGAAAAGTTACTGACAAGGGAGATTAATCAGAACTGGCTTTGACAAGCACTATGGCAACTGGACAATTAAAACAGACGGGGGCGGGGGAGAAGAACGAACTGGGGAGGAGGGTAGAGAAAATAGTACAACAATAAATGAATGAGAACCCAAAATCTTTGTAAATGTTCATTAAATTTAATAAAATTTAATTAAAAAAAGTCATGCCCTGTGACCAATGACAATTTAATTAAGAAAAAAAATCCAAGAAAATATTAACTAATATTAATTCAAATGATCTCACTGATTGTAATTATCAAGCAAAGTAATATTGAATAAAATTAAACTTTTTAAAGAAAATTCTTGCAGATTCTTAAATAAACATTGTATTTACAAAAAATCAAATGTTACAAATATAACAGAAACTCAGTTGACAATTAATACACTGCCTCTGCAGATATCGAAGTGATTATGAGGTGTTCACTAATGGCTTTATATATTTAAAAATAAATTTTAAAATATGTTAGGGGAACATAAATGCTAAAACTTACATTAAACTGAAAGGTTAAGGAAGAAAACAAGTTGAATTTTGAGAAACAATAGCAAACATAATGGTAAGTGAAAGAAAAATAATTAGGAGATTGCTTGAAAGTAAATTATGAACATTGTTTTTTAATTTTTTTTTCTAAATAGCTTTATATAAAATTTGGATTGCCATCTGTATAGTGTTATGGACAGTTATTACCCCAGAATAAATTGTATTACAGAATTGTTGTTAACACACGAAAGGCTCAGTTTTCAATCTTTATCATATCTAGTAATTCATTTTCATGGTCATTTTTTTGTTATTGTTATTTGGATATTGATCACTTAACTTCTAGAAACTTTAGTTGAGTGGAATGTCCATCTTGACTTCTCTGTATTCTACAACTCATCCCACAAAGACTAGTCCTTTGCTATCACAAGTAATCTAAGTAAGTAAATTCAGATACTTAATAGCCTTTACATGATGCATTAGCCTATTCCTTCATGTAGCAAAACAAATAAAGCTAGCATTATTTTCTATTTGCATTGTATAAATTGCAAATTGTCTTTGGTCAGCCAGAAAAATATTTCTTTCAGTGTTCTCCTTAAAATGATTTAGGTTTTTAATTTGTTGTTGTTGTTGTTGTTGTTCACTCTTGCTCAAGATACATTATTCAACTGGACAACCATCTTGCCACCTTTTCCCACTTAATTTTTATTTGTGTCCTAAAGGGTAAGATTTTTGTTAGTAAAGTAATAACTAATCTTTTAAGTACAACATCTACTCAAAGTAGATAATTTTCCTAATTGGCTTAGGCTGTCACCTAAGTTGTTGTCTCATCAACTCTAGAATTATTTCTCTATAGAAAGGGGGTTAAAATTTTGAAGAAAGCTCTGAAGTTATTCAAATTTATAGGTATCTGAGGACTAATTTACAATATCACTAGTTTAAAAGTAAATCACATAAACTTTTGTTATGAGATCCTTGTCTGAGATGGTTTTGCCAAATGTTTTTCTCCAGTCAGTAGAGTTGTTCTTGTTTTTTGGGTTTTTTAAAAAAAATTTTTCACCCTGGTGGGAAAAGAAATTTATACATACAGGAATTTAACCTTTAAAAGGTCCCATTCATCAAATTTATCCTCTCTTTGTTATGTATTTCTGGCTGAATTTGTAACCCTCTTTAAATTATAGGCTAGCTTTCTAAGCTTGTTCTCACTTTCTCTCTTAAGATCTTTGTGGTTCTAGGTTTTACTCGTAGGTCTCTGGTCTACCTTGAGTGGATTTTTTTGTATGATGAGAAGTATGGATGCTACTTCAGCTTTCTGTGGGTAGCAGTCAAGTTTTGCCAGCACTGCTTGTTGAAGAGATTGTCTTTACTCCATTTGATGGGTTTTGTTTCCTTGTCAAATATCAGTTGACCATAGATAGATGAGTTGATTTCTAAAGTTTACAGGACCTTCAAAAGAAAGAGACTGATAACACAGTTACAAAATGAGAAATAGATGAGGAAATACTTCTCACAGAGCAAGACATTCAAGTGTCCAACAAGTACACAAAGAAATGCTGAAAATTACTATCAATAAGAGAGATACAAATCAAAACAATGAGATACTATCTCAACCCAGTAGCACTGGCAAAGTTTAACAGGACAGCAAGCAATTAATGTTGGAAAGAATGCAGAGGGATAGGAACACTCATACACTGTTGGTAAGATTGTAAAATGGCATAACCACTCCTCTGGAATGCAGTTTGACTTTTCCTAAAAAATTGAACATAGAAATTCTATTTGACCCAGCTTTAACATTATTAGAAATATTCACTGAGAAATATTAGAACTGAGACACAGAGATTTAGACATCATTGTTCTTAGCAATTTTATTCACAATCACAAGAACATGAAAACAGCCCGAATGCCCAACCACAATTGAACGAATTGAGAAATTCTAGTACGGTCACATGATGGAATTCTATACAACACTCAGGAGCAATTATTTCAAAGGTTACTATATAATCTGGGAGGGACTAGAGATCGTTTTGCTGAGTTAAATAACTCAGTCTCAATTGGGAAAAAAAACCTGCATAAGACAATTATTATAGAAATAGAAAGATAATTAGTAAAATGTGTATGAATATCCAAGGGGACTAAAGTGGGAGCAGAGGGGTGGGAATGGGAAGGAAAGAAATCATAATTGCACAAATTAGTGAGTGGTTCAGGGAAAAGGGAATGAAAAAGATCTGGCAGGGATCTGGAAAGACAGGGTCTTGACCCCAATTTTACAGTCACTATGCTGATCTTAGTGCTTTGAAGAGGTCCTTGACAGCAGATTTTCCCAACACATCATGTCTTTTGATCTTGTGACGGGCATTATCATGGGTATTCATCATGAATCCAAATAAATATGCCATTGTTTTGGCACATCCTAATAAAGAAGCTAAAGATAACAGAGAAAAACATAGCTGTTCAGCACTATCTTTGCAATCATTTTATGCTTGGTTTAATTTTATATTGACCGTGTCAATTCACTTCACTGATTATCATCTTCATTTTACTGACCTTCTACTAACGATTGTTGTTGTTGAATACCATTATGTCAGAATCAATGCACAGCTGACCCTACAACAGGTTTTTAAGAGAGTGAATCATATGGGAGGAGACTGCCCATCCTTCTCCCTTGGAGCAGATGGTGTATTAGAACTGCATGCCTTTGAATTGCAGGGAGTTTCTTACCAAACAGTGGTTAACTGCTCAGCTATCAACCAAAAGATTTGATGGTTGGTTAAATATACCAGCCATATCTTGGGAGAAGATATTATAGCCAGATTCTATAAAGGTTTTGAGCCTTGGAAATTTGACAAGGCAGAACTAATCTGTCTTCCATGGTTGCTATGAGTATGGACTTCACAGCAATTAGTTTATTATCCACAATTCACATGGTTTGTTGTTGCGTGTCATTGAATCAAGTATAACTCAAAGCATCCTTATGAATAACAGATCTAAATCGTGTCCTTTTCAATGTCATTACTTTCGAGCCGATTGTCACAGGCACTCTATGAATCAATCACATTAAGGGTCTTCCTCTCTTTAACTGTCCTGTCACCTTTCTAAAGTTGACGTCTCTTTACAAGGATCTCTTTACAATGAATAGTCTTCCTAACAATATGCTAAAAAATATTTCAAGAAGCTGGACTCAGTGAAGAAAATACAGCATCAGAATAGGACAAAGATTTAACAACAATCTGTTATGCTGTTTAAGCATCTTTCTTCCTGAATGTCAAAAGGACTTCAGTATCTTGTTGTGGAAACCTTCAGTATGGATTATATCTCAACATCAAGAAAACAAAAATCCTCAACACTAGACTATCATGAAAGATGGAAAAAAGATTGAAATTGTCAATGACATCATCTTACTTGGATCCACAAGCAATATTCTTGCCACCAGCAGACATGGAATCAAAAGACATATTGTGCTGGTAATGTCTGCTCTCAGAAACTTATCCAAAATCCTGAAAATCAGGGTCGGTTAGAAGACTGATTTGTGCTTGATTTAAGATAAGTTCTTTTCAATCATTTGCTACGTTTCTGAGAGCTGGACAATGATTAAGAATGATTAAATGAAAATCAGTGACTTTGAATTGTAGTGTTGGAGAAAGAATGAAGCATCCCTTGGAATACCAAAGCAAGATACTTATTTTGGATAAAGGGTAGCAGAGTATTCCTTAGAAGCAATAATGGTGGAACATTGTCTCACATACACTGAGCATGTTGCTTGAAAAGGACATCATGCTAGAAAAGGTGGAAGGTCTGCCAAAGAATAGATGACCCTCATAAGTCACTGACTAATACAGGGACTGTAGCAATGGGTTTAAGTACTTCAGAGATTATGAAGACACAATAGGACAGAGTTCAAATTTTTATGTGTATTTTCCTCTAATTAGCATTTACTACCTCAAAAAACCAAAACAATGGAGGACCACAATGAGTTGGTTTACACTGACTGTATGTTAATAAGTTGAGCTGTTGAGTTGATAAAATAAGTTACACGTTTATTGTTTTATAATTTGAAAACTTTTACATGTGTTTCTTTTCATTTTGAATCTTGTCACATCAGTAAATTAAAGTTCTTCATTGGATGAAAGCTTTACTTCATTCGAGTCTTTAAGGTAAACCCTACTTTGATCAGATAGTTCTTCTCCAGTCAAGTTTTTATTGTCTTCTTAAGCCTGAGGGGATTATTTTGCTGCTTAAGATACTGAACTATAATTCAGTGCTGTTCTGAGTGTTTTCTAAGGTCTGCTTTTTAAGAAATATCTATATAGTCCTATTTGTTAGTATCTATATATTAGTATGGAATGAAACATGTCCATCATAACTGACCCTACTGAAATACTGTGATATAGCTTCCAGAATTTCTCCAACATTCAAGAAATCACAGTATGGCAAACTAACAGATAAGTGATACAACAAGTGACAGGTAAATGAAACCTGAAACATATCAATGTTGATGACAGATAGATTCTGGCTGAAAGCAGAAAACAATGTTGAAATATGTTTACTTGTGTTTTATTGAGTGTGCAGAGACATCAGACTACGTGGATCATAATAAACTTTGGATAACACTAAGAGTATAAATTCCAGAACACTTCCTATAATTCATAAGAAACATGCATAGATGAAGAAGTCATTGGAACAGAACAAGGGGACACTGCATGGTTTAAATAAAGAGAAAAGTGTATAACTTAATTGAAAACTTATTATCTTTTATCTCTTACAACTGTATGCTGAGCAAATAACTTGAGAAACCAGGCTATATAAAAAAAACGAATGTGGCATCAGCATTGAAGGAAATTATTGATAACCTCCATTATTCAGATGACACAGTCTTGCTTTATATGAAGATTTGAAGAACACGTAAGGTGATAGAAGACTTTGTCCTTCAGTAAGGATTGCATTTCAACATTAAGAAACAACAACAACAAAAATCTTCTCAACAAGACCAATAGACAACAGCATTATGTGTGGGGAAAAAGTTAAAGTTATCAATTATTTTATTTCACTTGGAATCACAATCACTGCTCATGGTAGCAGCAGTCAACATATATACCCTGAAAATATTGTAAGGAAAAATTGTAAAAAATAAACAAGTATAAAAGTAAATACACTTATGTAAATAAGAGGCCTCTGGTCACCTTAAATTAAAAAGGTGCGCTGCTAATCCGAAGATATGAGGTTTGAATCCATCAGCAGCTCCACTGGAGAAAGATTAGCGTTCTCCTCCCCTGCGATTTACTGCCTCTGAGATTGTTGATAACTTCAGATTGTTTGGTTTCAAAATCAACACTCTTGGCACCAGCAGTCAGGAAAACAAAAGATAAATTTCATTGGGGAAGTCTTCTGTCAGGGACCTCTCTAGAGTACTGAAGAGCAACAATGTCACTCTGAAGACTAAGGTGCAACTGATCCAGGCCACGGTCTTCACAGTTACTTGCTACGCATGACAGAGCTGGACAGTAACTAACAGAGACAGAAGAAGGATAGATGCCTTTGAGTTGTGGCGCTGGATAAGAGAGTTGAATATACTGTGGACTGCCAGGAGTACAAACAGATCTGTCCTGCTGAGAATGAAATTAGGCTGCTTCCATGAGGGAAGGAGTTTGAAGCTCAGTCTAACATATTTTGAGCATGTGGCCAGGAGGGACCAGACAGACCTTGGGGAGAGAAATCATGATTGGAGGGACAGTGCAAGAGAAGAAGACTAAGGACAAGATGGATTGACTCGGTGACTGGAGACATGGGATTAGGTCTGCGGGAAATGATGAGATTGCTCATGATAAGGCAGGATTCAGAGCTAATGTAGGTCGCTATGAGTCACAGGCAACTTGATGACAAATAGCAACAACATGTGAAGAAATTTCTTTCATTAAAATACAGTTTAATTAGACAACACTGCAAATGTTCTGTGATAGCGAAAGCTAATGTGATTAAAATATATACCCTTCTTGCTATTTAATTTTATCAGTGGATGAATAAATAATAAATGTAGTCTGAGGTAAAAGAGTGACAAATTTTAATTGTCTTCCATTCATATCATTGTTTATTTTTTTTTATCTTTACATAATAGTTTATTTTTTCATTTGTCATGACATATTTTCTTCCCCCACCCAATCTATCCCACAATCCACCCCTTGTTCCAGATTTTTGTCATACATATAATGCCCAATTATCTATTCCTTTCAGCCAGTTCTTCTCCTAATCTGTTCTATTGCGGTGTTCATTGTCTACCCACTTTTTCCCCATTCTCTTCTCACCCCCCATATCTGTCTTATTTTATTACAGTGATGTTATGCATTATTTCTTCTTTTGTACTGAGATACTTGACTCAAATTAATGTCTTTCATGTTATTCAATGTGGTATAATATTTTATTAATTAATTGTTCTTCAATGCTGCACAATATTCCACTCTGTTACTGTAGCATAGTTTTTCTATCTGTTCATTTTTTGGTGGCATTTCATTTGCTTCCATTTCTTTGTTATTGTGAATGTTGCAGCAATAAATATGAGTGTGCATTCTTCTTTTGAACCATGGTTTTGATTTTCTTAGGGTATATTCCTAGTAGTGGAATCCTGAGTCAAATTAGATATCTATTTCCAACTTTTTGAGAAACCATCCGACCACCTTTCATAGTAACTGTACCATTTTACATTTCCATCAGCAGTGAATTAGTATTGCAGTCTCTTCACAACGCCCCTAGCATATCACTCTTTAAATCTAGTTTCTCAATATTAAACAATAAATAAATTAAAAATGCCTTAATGAAAAAGAGTAAATGAAGACAATTGTTAAATCTAGTTCTTCTCATACTCATATACAGGTGATAATCACCTAAAGTTTAGAAAAAATGCAATTATGCAGAATTTAATTAAATATTTTAAGTTTCTGGTCAGTGATATAATTCCTACCATATTTATCTGACACTTGAATCCAAAGGTTTGAAATATTTTGACACTCTAGACATGGAATGTGTTTGTACATCTCTTAGTAACTACCAAAAATAATAGCTTTATGCCCCAGTACTCAATGTTAGCCTTTTGGGAAAAATAGTGATGATTCTTCCAATGATGATGACCTTACTAAAAGTACTTTACTCATTGGTTTAACCCTCCTATGTCTCATTAATTATATCTTTATTAATGGAAACTACAAAAGTGCACTGTTTTTCAAAAAATTTCATTTAATATTGTCTTGATAGCAAAATATGTTTAGCCCATGTTATCAATACCGTACTACAGTAATTTGCATATTGTTAAGATATTGAACTTAAAAAAAGATATTAAACTTATTAAATATTTCTTTACAGTTTTGCAGCATCTGCTCACTTTTGTTCCTAAAAATAAAAAATACAATAGAAAAATATTTGAGGAGGAAATAAAGCAAAATAAGAAAGGGTTTTCAGAGACTCAGAGATTAATGTTAGCTTAGTCGCTTGTGTGATAGTAGATATTTTGTGTAATTTTCATAAATATACATTGTGTTCAATATTAAAATTATACCTGTTTGGACTTATGTTTAGAGGTGCTAAACACTCTCATTTATGTGATACTGAAGAAATGCATTATCTATCTTTCTCCATGACATAGAGTCCTCTTTGGTTCATAAATCTCTTGTGCACAGCATAACAATACTAGGACTTCAAATGGATTTAAACATGATCAGGGCAGCAAATCAAAAGAAAATCTCAAGGGAAGAACTTGCTTGGCATTTCCCGAGCTGAAGGAAATAAAGCTCAAGTTCAAGCTGTGAAGTGTAATACTTAAAGTTGTAAGGATAAACCTTGAATGATCTAGTTAGCATCTAAAGAATGTATGTGGAAAGGATACACTCAGAGTCATTATACCAAAAATAATTGGCTGATAAGGAACTGCTTAAGGAAGTTGTGTTAAGTCTGTGCAAAGTGGGCCAAAGAGAAGAATGAAGAATTCAGAACTCAAATGCTGATGGCCTTGTCTGCTGCTGATAAGATGGGCAAATGGTCTTTCTTGTCTGGCTGAGCTAGCAGGTGGTTCCTAAATCAGAGTGGACTGTCTCTCCCTAAAGACTCTGTTTATAAAAATCCTCCCCAGTAAGTTCACAGTATAACTTCCCATTCTGCCTCTCCAGGATGAGGAACTGACCCAGGAGCTCCCTTCTGCCCCTTTAATAAAGCTGCATTAAGCTGTCTCCCGTTCTCTCTGATTTCTTCTTTAAGTCCAATAACCTAACTAGTAGCATATTATCAAACCCCATGGTAAAAAAGGAAGAAGTTGAAGCTACTCTGAAGGAAATGGCCAAATATAAGGTCCCAGAAATTAACAGAATACTAACTGACATATTCTAAAAACACAGATGCATTGCATGTGCTCACCAAGTTGTGTCAAGAAATCTGAAAGACAGCTACCTAATCACTTGACTGGGAGGGATTTGTATTTACTTCCATTCCCCAAAAAGTGATCCAAAAGAATGTGGAAATTATAAAAAAGTATCACCAATATCACATGCAAGCAAAATCTTGCTGAAGATTACTTTAAAAAAATGACAAATATGAACAGTTGCTTGGCAGAGAACTTCCAGAAATAAAAAATGAATTTAGAAAACGACTTGACACGAGGAATATTATTTCTGTTGTCATTTGGATTTGAAAGCTGGAGTGTCATCCACTTCCTAAATAACATGCTTCCGAAAACTCTATTAATTTTGATAAATGTTGATAATTATAGAGGGGCTTCAGGCCTTTTGTTCATAGGGTCACTAGGAGTCATGCTCGACTCAAAGGCAATCAACAAAATCATATGATTGTTGGCTAAAAGCAGAGAGTCTCAGAAGGATGTCTGTGTTCTGTCGACTGCAAAAACATTTGACTGTGTGTATCACAATAAATTGTGGCTAACATTGAGGAGAGTTAGAATCTTACAACACTTGATTTTGCTCAAGTAAAACTCATACTTAGACCAAGAAGATGTTATCTGAATAGAGCAAGAGAACCATTGCATGGTTTAAAAGCAAGAAAGATGTGTATCAAGATTGTATTCTTTCTCCATATCTTTTCAATTTATATACTGAACAGATATTCATGAGGCTGGATTTTATGAGAAAGAATGTGACACTAGGACTGGAGGAAGACTTATCAACAACCTGTATTATTGCAGATAGTGAAACCTCCTTCATCACAAGTAAGGTGAACTTGAAACATTTGTTCTGAAGGCTAAGGAATGCAGCCTTCACTATGAGTTACATTTAAATGTCAAGAAAACAAAAATCCTCCCCACAGGCCCAGTAGGCAACATGACAATAAATTGAAAAAAGATTGAGGTTGTTAAAAATTTCCTTGGTTTTCTCTGATGACTGCTTCCTGGTCCACAATAGTGTTTCCCAAGCACAATTAAGTGTTCTGGGATTCCCATTCTTCTCAATATTAACCACAATTTTGTTGTTGTTATTAAGTGCTATGGAGTCATAGATGGCTCATAGAGACCCTATGAATGAAAGACCAGAGCACTTGTTTAACTTTTGTCATTTCTCCAAGTTCATAGGGTTTCCAGAGGCAAGCTATTTCAAAAGTCAATGGCACTCCTGCTTCCACGCTTATTTTAATTGGGGAGCTTCATCAAACACTGTCCACCATTGGTAACCATTACTGCATTTGATATATCAGTGTCACAGTGTTCAGCATCACAGCCACAATTCTAGAGAGGGTGAAACCAGGTTGCTTCTTCGGAGTGAGAGTTTTAATATTTCATCTCATATATATTGGGCATTAGAACGATCAAGTGTTCTGGGATTCCCATTCTTCTCAGAGTCAGCTATAGTTTGTTATGATCTACTCAATCAAATGCCTTTGCATAGTCAATGAAACACAGATAGACATT
>NW_006399762.1:14115483-14126448 GCF_000299155.1 Elephantulus edwardii
AACTTTTTTTATGGGGAAAAATTTTTATGACCTTTTCAATTTCTTCTCATTGTAGGTCATTTGAAGTGTTCTAGATCTCTCCTTGTCAATATGGGCAGGAGATGCATTTCAAGGCACTTGTCCATTTTCTCTAGGTTTTCAAATTTATCAGAGTATAGCTTTGCATAGTACTCTGATATTACTGATTTTATTTCCTCTGGTCCTGTTATGATGTCACCTCTCTCAATTTTTAATCAAGTTATCTGTGCCTTTTCTTTTATTGTTTTGTTAAATTTGCCAGTGGTTTGTCAATTTTATTGATCTTTTTGAAAAACCAGCTCCTGGTCTTATTGATGGTTCTAATTGGTTTTCTGTTTTCTATCCTATTGATTATCCTTATACTTTCTTTTCTTCTAGAGGTTGTAGGATTATATTGTTGATCTTTTTCTACTTGCTGAAGACTTTGAGTTAGATCATTGATTCTTTTCCTTTCTTCCTTTTCTATATGCGTGTCTATTGCTATGCTCTGCCCCCTGAGGGCAGTTCATAGCTGTGTGCAGAAGTTTTGGTTGTATTCATGTATGTTGAGTGTATTCTCAATTGAGTTTTAAAACCCCACATAGATTTTTCTGATTGCTGGTCTGGTAATGTTTTGTATTCACGTTTTATTGTTTGGAACTTTTTATTAATAAAGTTTCTTCCAAAACATGTATGAGATATCATCTCACCCTAGTAATAATAGAAAATTAAACAGAGCAGCAAACAACAAATGTTGGTGAGGTTGTGGAGAAACTGGAACCCTTATTCACTGTTTATTGGAATGTAAAATGGTGCAACCACAATGGAAGGCAGTACGGCACTTTCTCAAAAAGTTGCAAATAGAAATACTATTTGACCCAGCAATTCCACTACTGGGCTTATACCTTAAAGAAACTATAACTGTAATCTACATATGTATGTATGCACACCCTTGTTTATTGCTGTTTGGTTCACAATAGCAAAGAGCTGAAAACAACCAAAGTATCCATCAACAAATGAATGGATAGAGAAGCTGTGGTATATTCACACAATGAGATATTATGCAACACTGAAAAACAAGGAACTCATGAAATATTATACAAAATGGGTGACCATGGAGTACTTCATTTTGAGTGAAATATCTCAGTGACAAAAAGACAAATGCTGCATAATGCCACTATTATAAAACAGGATATACATGAGGTTTTGGAAGGAAACTAAGAAAAGTAGATAAATAATGTACACAACTTTGAAACAGATGAGGGAGAGAATTGTTTAAAAGGAATATATCATTAGATGTCATTGACATGAATAGAGTCCAGAATAAGAGCTGCATAGTAAAGTAGTCTGGGGGAAGGGGAGACAATGACTGTATAATAATGAAAGAATTTTTTTCTAAAGAAAAAAAGTGAACTGGGGCGACAGGGAGAGAAGTGTGCAACAATAAATGAATGAAAATCCAAGTTCTTTATAAACTTTCATTAAAATATCAATAAAAAAGAAAGTATCTTCTTTCTCTTATTTATATGGGAAATTTATATTTGAAGAGGAACAATAAACTGTAGGTAGAGATGATCAAGTCCTACTCTACTATCTTCATAAAGGAGAACTGTCATAATTAACAGCACCAAAGTATAAACTTATCTCTATAAAGTCGGACATGGTACTCCATGTTGCTACCCCTACTTAGAATAACCACTGCATCCCATATTCCTTACAAATATACAACATAGGCTTTAATTCGGGTAGGGTGAGGAGAAAAGTGCAACAATGAATGAGTAGAAATCCAAAATCTCTGTCAATGTTCATTAAAATTAATTTTTAAAAAACCCACACATATACAACACAAACTTCAAAGAATCTTTCAATCTTACAGTTGTGAAGTCCCTTATCGTAAAGTTCCCTAATTGAAACCATCTTTTGCTTGCCTGTCTGTTGGTTCCAAGAGTGCTGATTATGGATATGAGCAGTTGAAATAGTTGACAATCTCAATCTCTTTTCCATCATTGATGGTGATGCCAATTGTCCCAGTGGTGAGAATCTTTATTGAAGACCACAGTCCTTGACTATCTATAGGATAGGCTCACAGATCCTCATAAGTTTCAATAAGTAAAGTTGTATCATCTTTCTCATGAAAGTTGTTGATCTTTCCTTCAATTTTGATGACACAGTGCTCCTCATAAAGACAAGGCTACCCAGTGTTCTTTTTCACACATAGATTGAAAGGTATGGAGACCTTATGCATCCCTAACACACTCCTTAGCTAATTTTGAACCACGCTATATTTCCTTGTTCTGTTCTGATGACTGCCTCTTGATCCAGGTATAGGTTATGGATAAGGACAATCAAGTGTTCTGGGATTTCCATTCTTCTCAAGGTTTGTCACAATTTTTTTTTTTATTCAAACAGTCAAATATCTTTGTGTAGTCAATGAAATTCAGATAGATATTTTTCTGGTACACTTTGCTTTCAGTCATGATCCATTTGACATTGACAATGATGTAACTCGTGTCACTGGGGCCTCTTCTGAACCCAACCTATACTTCAGGTTGTTCTCTGTTAATAAACTGTTCCAGTTGTTTTTGGATAGATAAAATTCAGCAAGATTTTGCTGGTGTGTCATATTAGTGATAACTGCTCAACAATTTCCACACTCTCTCAGATCATCCTTATTCAGAATTGAAATAAACATGGATCTCTTCAGTTTATCTGACCAAGTAGCTGTCCTCCAGATTTTTTGACACACCTTGGTGAGCAGATACAGGGCAACAAATGTCAATTGGTATTTCATCAATTTCTGGGGCCTTGTTTTTGCCAGTTCCTTCAAGGCAGATTTAATTTCCTCCTTCATCCCCATTGCTTCTTGGCAGATTTAATTTCCTCCTTCATCCCCATTGCTTCTTGGTAATATGTTGTTTCATGAAATTCTCCTGTGTCAGCCAATTCTTTTTGGTATAGTGACTTTACGTACTTTTTCCATCTCCTTTTGATACATCCTGGATCATTGAATATTCTGCCCCTAGAATTTTTCATTATTGCAACTTGAGGTTTTAATTTGTTCTTCAATTCCTTTGTTGTTGTTGTTAAGTGCCATCGAGTTGTAGGCAACACACAGCGACCCTATGAATCAAAGTCCTCAATATTTGTGTGACTTTAATCCTTTCTCCTGGTTAATAGGGTTTCCAGAGGCAAGCTATTATGGAAGTGGATGCCACTCCTGCTTCGAAGTTTGTTTTAATCAGGGAACTCCACCAAACACTCTCCGCCATGGGTAACCATTAACACATTTGACACATCAGTGTCACAGTGTTCAGCTTCACAGCAACCACAAATTATCTCTGTATGGCAAGTGGACACACCAGAGCTATAAGACCTAGAAGAATGTTTGAACAGAAACAATGAAAAGGACCCTTCAGTATTTTACCATTCCGGCACACCCAAATGTTGGTGGATTCTGGGCCAGAGACCACTACTTCATCTGGAAAATCTGCTCTGCTGACACCTACTTGTGGCAAACAGATAGCCACAAACACCCAGAGTGTACCATCCTTGCCTCTCAATTCCTTTAGTATAAGAAATATTAAGCCATCCAACCCTATTTCTTCTCTGACTTCAGCCCTTTGCACATTTTATTGTAAAATTTGTTTTGTCTTGCAGAGCTACTCTTTGAAATCTTCTGTTCAGCTGCTTAACATCTTGATTTATTCCCTTTACTTTGGCTTCTCAGTGATCTAATATAACATTCAGTCTCTTCTTGCATCTCTATTCATCTTTTCCTTCTCTTCTGTCTTTGTAATGACCTTTTGTATATGTCATGGATGATATTCCTCATATCCTCACAAAGCTCATCTGGTCTTTGTTCATTAGTGTCCAGGGCTCATAGTTATAAGTAAAAAGTCCTGAAATCACATATATAGTTAATGGGAATAAAATAGTGAATAGGAAATAATTTCACTTGTCAAATTTTCTTTATTGTCACAAAGTACTAATTATTATTGTTGTTGTGTACCATTGAGTCACCTGTAACTCATAGTGACCCTCTGTGCAACAGCTCTGAAGCTTGTCTTGTTGTGAGCCAGTCTCACTGACTGTGATATATCTATCCCCATTACCCTAGTTAAGTGTGTCGATCCATCTCATCCAGGACTTTCTTCTTTTGCAGTATCCAGCTACCTTTCCAAGCGTGATGCCCCGCTCTAGCAACCATTACCTCCTGGCCTCATGCCCGAAGCATATGAGGTGGAGCTTCAAATTTTTAGCCTCCAAGGAGAAACTTAATTTCACCCTCTCCAAGACAGATTTGTTTTATTTGCAGTCCATTGTATGTTCAAGACTCTTCTCCAGCACCTCAATTTGAAGTCACCTATTTTTCTGTCATCCTTAGTTACTATCCACCTCTCAAATTCATCATTAATAATTTCAAAGAACATGGCCTGGATCAAGCACACCTTAGTCCTTAGATTAACATCATTGCTTCTTAGTACTCTGGAAAGGACCCTGACAACAGATTTACTTAATGCAATTCATCTTTTGATTCTCTGAGTGCTTGTGCCAAGGGTGTTGATTGTTAGCCCAGTAAGCTATAATTGTCAAAAACCTCAATCTCTTCTTCATCCTTCAAGTTGCTGCCAATTGGCCCAGTGGTGAGAATCTTTGTCTTCTTGATGTTGAGCTGTGTATTATTGACGATTACACTCTTTGATCTTCTGCAGCAAGTGCTTCAGGTCCTCCTCAGTTTCAGCAAGCAAGGTTCTGTCATCTACATAATGTAGATTGTTGATGAATCTTCCTCCAATTCCAATGCCACATTCCTCGCCAAAAGCCTAGCCTCCTAAATATTTGTTGAACAATTCCCATGGACTAATGAATTAATAATCAGCACATTTTAAATCTACTAGCCTCTAAAAGAGAAATAAATGGATATTCTCCTCGCATAGTGATTTAGAGTCTTCAAAAACCAACTGGGAGTCAATATGAGTCTGAGTGAACTCCACAATAGTGAATTTCAATGACTTTGAAATCACTTAAAACATTTACTAAATAAGAATCTAATTAAGAATAAACATTCTCCATTGACAAATAACAATTACTTCTAAGTTTTTGTCACTTGTGAGTTTTGTCACTTTGAAAGTCACTGTTACTGTCAATGTATAAATTAATATTATCTTCTCATTGATAGTATAGTGGTTAAACAATTGGACTAAAGATAAATGGAGACAACAAATGCATAGAAAAAATGGAAAAAGTATTATTACATTACGGGGATTTCAATCAACGTCACAAAACAAACTGTGTATTAATTATTGACCAAAACCCTAAGTTCCTCTGTAAGCTTTTGCCCAAATCACAATATAAAGGTAAAAATAAATTTTCCCAATTTAAAGGTGCTTGGATTTAGAGAAGGCCAATGCCACAGAGCAGAATAAGATTTTCATTTTCTGGAGCTCTGTTGATGTAATATTTTCAGTTGCTACCCAAAAGATAAGTAATTTGAATCTTCAAGCCTTTCTGAAGAAGAAAGATGGATAGATAGTTTCTCTTATAAATATTTGCAACCTCCATAATTTTGGCATGTTGCAAGGAAGGACCAGTTCTTGGAGAGGGGCATTATGCTTTGGAGGGTGGACGGACAGGACAAGAGAGGAGGATCCTCAATGATATGGATAGATGGATTCAGTGACTGGGGTAATGCGGGTAAGTCTGTTAGAGACAGTAAGATTGGCTCAGGATAGAAAAAGGTTCAGAGCTGCTGTATATAGGGTTACTATGAGTCGCAGGTGGCTTTACGACATATAACAGCAACAGTTATATATTGGATATCAACTCAGAACAGTGGAGTTGGTGGCATAGTATGATTAACTATCAAAGGTCTGCAATTCAAGTTCATTAGCCAGCTTAGCCAGGTAGACTCCTCTCATAAAAGTTTACAACTTGGGATAATCAATGAAACACTGTTATATGTCAAAATCTACTACAAGGCAATGAAGATAGTTTTGCTTGTTTTGTCTGGATTAAAATCTATAAGCACTTTGTTGTAAGATTCATCACTATGTTCCATTTAAAAAAACAACATTATTATATTTTATTATTAATTACATCACGCATATATGTAATGGAAAAGAGCAAATATTCACACAGAGAAGCAATTATCTTGGTGTTACTTTGAACAAGAATAAAAAATAAAATGATAAAATTAAGGTTCTCAGACTTTCAAGTAAGCACAGTAACACCAAATTCTTTTTCACTAGTTTTAAATTATAAAATCAGCTTTATACTCCAACCTAATTATCCTCTTAAAAATATATTGCTGAAATATTTCCAGCACGTATGAAAAGGAAGATGAAGCAGTGTAAATTACAGGCACACCGTGATTATTCCCCAATCCTAGTGCCGAAAAATGAAGCTTAATGCCAGTTAAGCTGTCACTAAGTCAGAGTTATGAGTATAATCAGGAAAATTCTTGATAATTACTTATAATTTTCAGCATTTGGAAAACAATTTCCTGGGCGGATGCTTTTGTATTGTCCTAAGTGTTCCTGTCTCCATCAAGTGTTGAACATTTTTTCTAGTTTATGCTCCAAGGTGTTAATCATTTCCAGTCTTTCAGGATGATTACCTGGCAACATTAACATACAAATGTACAGTTATCACTATGCTATTATGAATTCCTTGCACTCCATATACTTTAAAATATCAAATGAGTGTTTTCTACTTGGTATGATGTCTTGTTTAAAGTATGGTTTTAACATAAATTTTCTGGCCTTGAAAATTAAGTACTAATTGAGACTGGACTATTAAAAATTATCATATGGAATTTTTTGAAAGTATTTCTTTGAGTTTATTATGTTTATTTTGTTTTATTTGTGTATAAAGAATGCTCATCTAGATGATAACATAATTATGATAAAAACAAAAGGGGGGAAATATGGGAAGCCAATACTAAATATCTGTAATAAACTGAATGCTATTTTAAAAAAAAGAAAAAAATTATCACAGAGAAACATCATTAAAGTTGTCATTTAATTGTATTTGTTAAACATTTGGAACAATATGTCAACAGAGAACTGCCAGATGTGCAGACTGGATTTAGAAGAGGTCGTGGTACTAGGGATATTATGGCTAATGTCAGATGGATCTTGGCAGAAAGCAAAGAATACCAGAAGAATGTCTATCTGTGCTTCATTGACTATGCAAAGGCTTTTGACTGTGTGGATCACAAGCAGCTGTGGCTGACCCTGAGAAGAATGGGAATCCCAGAACATTTGATTGTACTAATGTGAAACTTATACTTGGACACTAGGAGGCAGTTGTCACAACAGAGCAAGGAGACACTACATGGTTCAAAATCAAGAAAGGGGTTCGTCAGGGATGTATTCTGTCTCTATTCTATACCTTTTCAGTCTGTATGCCGAACAAATCATCCGAGATGCTGGGCTATACGAAGAGGAATGTGGCATCAGGATTGGTGGAAGAATCGTCGACAACCCGCGTTATGCAGATGACCCAACCCTGCATGCTGAAACAGAGGAGGACCTGAGGCTCTTGCTGCAGAAGATCAAGGACTAGAGCCTGCTATATGGATTGAAGCTAAACATCAAGAAAACAAAGATTCTAACCAATGGGCCAATTGGCAGCATCAGCAAGGATGGTGAAGAGATTGAGATAGTTAACAGTTTTAATTTACTTGGCTCCACAGTCAACACTCTTGGTAACAGCAGCCAGGAAATCAGGAGATGAATTGCATTGGGAAAGTCGGCTGTGAGGGACCTCTCAAGAGTACTGATGAGCAACGATGTCAGGCTGGAGACTAAGGTGCGCCTGATCCGGGCTATAGCCTTCACAATTATATGCTATGCATCAGAGAGTTGGACAGTGAATAGGGTTGATAGAAAGAGGATTGATGCCTTTGAGCTGTGGTGCTGTAAAAAGTGTGTTAAATATACCATGGACTGCTAGGAGAACAAACAGGATTGTCCTGGAGAGGGTGAAGCCAGAGTGTTTCCTGGAGTCAAGGATTCTGAAGCTTCGTCTGACATATTTTGGGCATGTTGCAAGGAGGGACTGGTCCTTGGAGAGGGACATCATGTTTGGCAGAGTGGAGGGGCGGCGAAAGAGAGGAAGACCTTTGATGAGATGGAACTGTGACTGGAGAGGTGGGAATAAATGCGTTTGAGGTGGCTAGGTTGGCAGAGGATAGAACAGCATTTAGAGCTCTTGTACATAGGGTCGCTATGAGTTGCAAGCGACTCGATGGCACATAACAACAACAACATATTGTACATGAAGTTACTGAAACATCACTCACACTCTCTCAATGCCAATAGATTAAATTACTGATATTTCTATTTTTAAGATCAGGAAAACTGATCAAAAATTTCTTGTCAATTTCATTTTTTTAAATACTTTTCAGACAGTAGTAATTATGTAAGTTTATTCAGGAGTAAAGTTTCCATATTTTGGTTTTCTTTTTACTTTTAAATTAACTTGCATTAGCATGTGGAGCCTTTTGAATCTTTTTATTTCTCATTGTCTTTTATTATACTTTGTTGTTATTTTTGTGCCGTCGAGTCACTTGCGACTCATAGTGACCCTATATACAACAGCCCTAAACCCTGCTATACCCTGTGCCAACTTCACTGTCTCTGACACACCCATCCCGATTACCCCAGTCTCTGAATCAATCCATCTCATTGAGGGTCTTCCTCTTTTGCACTGTCCCTCCATCCTCCCAAGCATGACATTCCTCTCCAAGGACTGGTTCCTCCATACAACATGTCCAAAATATGTCAGATGATGCCTCAGAATCCTTGCCTCCAAGAAGCAGCCTGGTTTAACCCTCTTCAGGATGAACCTGTTCTTATTTTCATATATATATATATATAGTATTAAAATATCGTATATTCTAATTGTAATTTTTTTTACCTGTCTCCATCCCAAGTCTATAAGTGTTTCTCTTTACAGAAAACACAGGCATACCCCGTGCTCCTTTTCTCTAGGCAGCACTGACAAAGGTCTCAAAGGCAAAGAAGAGTATTATAAAGGACACAGAGATAAACCTGTATGAAAAGAAAAGTTTATACCCTTGAAATGAAGACAGGTAAAAAAATAAGGTTACGATTTGGCCTAGTAGCAAAAAGCTGTGTTGCAATCCCAAAGACATCCAGTTAGAATCCACTAGCTGTTCTGTGTGCAACATTGGCAGTCTTCTTCTGTGTGAGTAACCCTCTATGAAACCTGCCAAAGGGTCCATTATGGCTCAGTTCTGACTCAACAGCACACACTAACAACAGCATTCTATTTTAACATGAATTATAACAAAAGGTAATGAGGTAACTTAATATTAAATGCCATATTTCAACTAACAGATGTGACCCTGGTGAGCCCAGTTTATGCTAGAACATTTGGAGGGCAGCTACTTGGCAGACTAACTGGAAGAGTTCCTTGTTTGTCCTCATTTTCAAGAAATGTGATCCAACAGAATGTGGAAATTTTCAAACAATATCATTGAAATATCATGTAAAAGCCAAATATTACTGAAGATTATCTAAAAGTGCCTAAAACAGTATATTGAGAAAGAACTGCCAAATTTTCAAGCTGTGTTTAGAAGAGGTCATGACACCAGAAATGCAATTGCTGATGTCGGATGGATCCTGGCTGAAAGGTGAAAATACCAAAAGATGTTTATTTGTTTTTTACTGATTATGCAAAATCATTTGCTATATGGATCGTAGCATATTATGTTTAACAAAGAGAACTTTAATCCCAGAACATTTAATTTTTCTTATGCAAAATCTATGACTAGACCAAGAAACAGTCATCTGAACAAAGCAAAAGAACACTGTACGGTTTAAAATTAAAAATATGTGTGTCATGGTTGTATCATTTCTACATACTTATTCAATTTGTATGCTGAGCAAACCATTCAAGACACTGGAATCTATTAAAAAGAATTTGGAAAAGGAGAAAAAAAATAAAATTTAGAAAGGAATGTGCCATCAGGATCAAAGAAAGACTCATCAACAATTTGCATTGTACAGATGACATAACCTTGCTTGCTGAAAATGAGGAGTTGAAGCTCTTACTACATAAGATCAAAGAATATAGCCTTCAATTTGTATTAACTCTCAACATTGAAAAGAAAAACAGAATCAGAAAAACAAAGATACTCTCCACTAGACAAATAGGCAACACCATGCTAGATGGAATAAAAAGGATTGAAATTATCAACAATTTCACCTTACTTGGCTCCATAGTCAACAATCTTAGAATCGTATTGTATTGGAAAGTCTGCTGTTAGGAACCTCTCCAAATCACTAAGGAGCAATGATGTCAGTTTAAAACCAAGCTGCTCCTCGTTCAAACCATGATATTTTCAATCATTTGCTATATAACTGAAGGCTGGACAATGAATAAGGTGCTAGTGTTAGGACAGAGTACTAAATATCCCAAGTACTGCCAAAAGAACAAACAGGTAAGTCTTAGGGAAAGTGCAGCCAGAGTGCTCCCTGAAGGCAAGGATGGTGAAACTTTGTCTCACATACCTTGGACATGTTGATAGCAAAGGCTACACCCTGGAAAGATATATCATGCTTATAAATGTAAAGGGGTCAGCAGAAGAGAGAAAGACCCTCCACTAGATAGACTGACATAGTGACTAATACGAACAGTGAGCTCAACTGTGTCAGAAATGTTAAGAAAGGGACAAAACAGAGTTCAGATCTGTTGTTGAGTGGCCACTAGGAATAATACTTGACTTTATGTCACCTGATAACAACAACAACCAGGTTATTGTATAGGTCTCTTAAAATCTCGGCAATGAGTTTTATGAATTCACGTTTATGCATCCTGTTGTTGTTGTTGTTATTTGCCATCGATTCGTTTCCGACTCATAGCGACCCTATGCACAACAGCTCTAAACCCTGCTCTATCCTGCGCCAACCGCACCGCCTCTGACACACCCATCCCGAT
>NW_006399762.1:14127473-14148550 GCF_000299155.1 Elephantulus edwardii
CAAGATCCATCTAACATCAGCAACGATATCCCTAGTACCACGACCCCTTCTAAACCCAGCCTGGACTTCCGGCAGTTCTCTGCTGATGTGCTGTTCTGATCGTTTTTGGATGATCTTCAGCAGAATCTTGCTTGCATGTGAAATCAATGACACTGTGCATCCTAGATCAGAAATTATTTTCATATTAATTATTTTACAGTGAGTAGCAGACACATTGGCTTTCCTTGGCCAAAGACTTATTACTGTTAAAACAAAATTAAATCCAAATCAATTGACACATGCAAAGCTTGAATAGTATACAGTAAAGGATAGGAGGGAAATTTTAGTTTCCATTTGAATAAAGGAAAGAGTGAATTGCCACATCACTTCTCTCCAAACTATTAATACTTAATTTTGTTTTGTTGAAATTACAGAAAATATTTATTCTTAATCCAAACATTTGCAATGTCAATAGATAATTGCAATGTTCTGATAAACCACTGTGGTAGTATATTTTTACAATGCAGCTTTGGTAAAATTGTCATTTTACCAAACCTTCACTCTTAGCCTTTCGGGTTGTAGCTATTTGCTCCTCTTGGATCAGAGCAATTAATTACACCAATGGCTGCAGGCCAAATCTTCCGGATAAATGAAATTTTAAAAAATCTTCAGTGACTAAAAGCAGTCATTATAAAAATTTGTATTTTGTACAATTTTAAGCCTAGAATAATGTATTATAGGAAGTTAGGGACAAGGCTCCCAACTCCCAGATTCCTCTAAACTTCCCATGATTTCCACTGCCCATTGATGTATAGAGAAACAAGTAATGCCTATCAATATTTCAGATTAATTTCCACTCTTTCATTCCCTAATCTTTTAGTTGGTGAACAATTTGGTTTCTCTGAAGAAATATCCTTGTGTATGTTATACAAAATTCCAATTTATTTGCTTTTTATATACTATATCTATATAATCTTCCACGTATGAATTTTTAGTTTTCTTTTCTTGCATTCTTTATTCCTTGTTAAACTTTCAGATATAAAGAAGTAATTGAAAAGACTATTGCTTAGATCAGGAACACCTTAGTCTATAATTTGGCATCCTTACTCTTTAGCACTTTGAAAGAATATTTTATAACAGATTTTCTCTATTGATTTGTTTTTTTTAAATTTTTTGTTTTGTGATTTTAATGAAAGTTTACAGAAAAGTTGGATTTTCATTCATTAATTTTTCCATTTTCTTCCTTCCACTTCTTTCCCTCTCTCTTAGTTCACTTTATTTTCATTGTTGCACAATTTCCTCCCTCTCCCCTTCTTTGCCCCTCTCCCAGTCTTCTTTGCAATGTATCGCTTATACTAGACAGTTATCTTACATGTAATGCCTAATTATGTATTCCTTTTCAATAGTTCTCTCCCTCTTCTGAATTTTGAAATATTTTAATATCTATTATCTAACAAATTAAAATTCTATAATTTAAAGCCTTTACTTTTGAGATTTAACCATTTTATGTTAACCATATCTATGTGATTAAACACACTATATTTATTAGTAAAAAACCAAGGTTTAAAAAAATGTTTCCTAAAGAATTTTTAAGAAATATTATCTGGAAAAAAACAGATTTTAAACTTTTTTTAAAAGTCATTTTTAAGAGAAGCTTCAAGAGCCCCATGTGCAAAATGAAGTTTAACTTCAGGTTAAAGTAAGATGCTTTTGATGTTTATTTAATTAATGTATATTTATTGATTAATTTCCATGTTAAATAATTCTAGGGAGCTCTGATAGACTAGTAGGTAATGAGTTAAACGTCCAACAAAAAGATCTATGGTTTAAATATACCAAGTGCTCCATGGAAGAAAAATATGTATTTTCCTACTGGGCAATTTACTGCCTCTGAAATCCTACTTGAGAGTCAGCTATCAGTCAATTCCAACTTGACAGTACATAATAACATAACAAGTCCTAGTTAACTCATAACAGCATAACTCAATAGTTCTAGTGATTAATACAAACATCAGTTCCTTCACCTTAACCATTCTAGCCAAGACATATAGAACACAAATAACATGTTGTTGCTACATGCCATCGAGTCGCTTGCAACTCATGCTACCCTATGTACAACAGCCCTAACCTCTGCTCTGTCCTGTGCCAGTCACACAATCTCTAATACACCCATCCAAATTACCCCAGTCACTGAATCAATCCACCTCATAGAGGGCCTTACACTCCTGCTCTGTCCCTCCACCCTACCAAGCATGATGTCCCTCTCCAAGGACTGGTACCTCCTTTTAACATGTCCAAAGTATGTTAGATGGAGCCTTAGAAAGCTTGCCTCCAAGGAGCAGCCCCGTTTGCCCCTTTCCAGGATGAATCTGTTTCCTAGCAGTCCATGGTACCCTCAATACTCTTCTCTAACACCACAGGTCAATGGCATAAATCCTCCTTCTATCCTTCTTAGTCATTGTCCAACTCTCTGATGCATAACAAGTGATAGCAAAGACCATGGCCTATATCAGACACACCTTAGTCTCCAGAAAGACACCATTGCTCTTCAGTACTTTTGAGAGGTCCCTAACAACCAACTTTCCCATAGCAATACGTCTTTTAATTTCTTGGCTACTGGTGCCAAGAGAGTTGACTGTGGAGTCAAGCACACTAAAGCTGTGGACAATCTCAATCTCTTCACTGTCCATCTTGATGCTGCCAATTGGCCCAGTGGTAAGAATCTTTGTCTTCTTGATATTGAGCCTCAATCCATATTGGAGGCTACAGCCCTTGACCCTCTGCAGCAAGGGCTCAGGTCCTCCTCAGTTTAAGCAAGCAGGGTTGTGTCATTTGCGTATTACAGGTTGTTGATAGATCTTCCACCAATCTTGACACCACATTCCTCCTCACAGAGCCCAGCCTCCAGGATAATCTGTTCTGCATAAAGTTTGAAAAGGTATGGAGATAGGACACATCCCTGGCGTATGCCCTTCCCAATTTTGAACCATGTAGTTTTTCCTTGCTCTCTTCTGACGACTGCTTCTTGGTCCAAGTATAGATTTCTCATTAGCATGATCATGTGCTCTGGGATTATCATTCTTCTCAGAGTCAGGCACAGTTTGTTATGATCCACACAGTCAAATGCCTTTGCATAGTCAATGAAACACAGATATACATTCCTCTGGTATTTCCTGTTTTCAGCTAAGATCCATCTAACATTAGCTACAATATCCCTAGAACCACGACCCCTTCTAAACCCAGGCTGGACTTCTGGCAGCTCTCTGCTGGTGTGTTGTTCCAGTCATCTTTGGATAATCTTCAGTAGAATCGTGCTTGCTTGTGAAATGAATGATATTGTTCTATAGTTTCCACACTCTGTTGAGTCACCCTTCAGTTCGCCAAGTGATTGTTCTCCAGATTTCTTGGCAAACTTGGTGAGCACATCCAGGACAGCAAATCTTAGCTGAAATATGTCAATTGGTATACCGTCTATTCCTTTGGTCTTATGTTTTGCTGTTTCTTTCAATGCAGCTTAAACTTCTTCCTTCATCACCATAGGCTCTTGTTCATATGTTGTTTCATGAAATTCTTCTGTGTCTGCCAGTTCCTTTCACTACAGTGACTCAGTATATTCTTTCCATCTTCTTTTCATACTTCCTGGATCATTTAATATTCTGCCTAAAGCATCCTTGATTATAGCAACTCGAGGTTTGAATTTGTTCTTCTGTTCCTTGAGCTTAAGAAATGCTGAATGAGTTCGGCCCTTTTGATTTTCTGATTCCAACTCCTTGCACATTTCATTGTAATATTTTGCTTTGTCATCCCGTGCTGCCATTTGAAATCTTCTTTTCAACTCTTTAGTATCTTGAATTCTTCCTTGTGCTTTGGCTTCCCTGAGCTCAGGTATTAAGAGATAAGAGACTGAAAAAAACTAAAAGGATGGGGTTTGTTATATTTAGAGGAGAAATTTAAATTAGGATTCTCATGGGAGGTATCAATGTAAAAGATATTTGACTTGAAAGGGGAGATATTAGATATGTATACATATATATATGATTTTATATATAGATATGATTTTATATAGATATGATTTTATATATATATACTTCAATACTGTCTGGAGACCAAGGTGCACCTGATCTAGGCCATGGTCTTTGCAATTACTTGTTATGCATGCTAGAGCTGGACAATAAGTAATAACTAAACATGATAGAAGAAGGACCGATGTTTTTGAGTTGTGGTGTTGAAAAGAATGTTGAACATCCCATGAACTTCCAGTAGAAAAAACAAGTCTGTCCTGGAGAGGGTGAAACAAGACTGGTTCCTGGAAGGAAGAATTTTGAAACTCTGTCACTCATACTTTGAGCAAGTGGCCAGGAGGGACCAATCCTTGGAAAGGGACATCATGTTTGAAAAGGCCGAGGGACAGACAGTGCAGGAGAGGAAACCCCAGGATGAGATAGATTAACTTAGTTTCTGGAAAAATGGAATTGGCTTTATTGCAAAGGATTAGATTTGCTCAGGACAGGGCAGTTTTCAGAGCTGTTATACATAGGGTTGCTATGAGTAGTAGGTGACTGGATGTCACATAAAAATTTTATCATTTCCCATACTGCCTCTTATTTAGATATTATTAAAAATAGATTGGAAGATATTCCAATGATACATAGCTGTAGCTTTCATTCAGTTTGAGCACCTTTGTAGATGGGGCTACTCTCTGAACAAATACCATGATTAAGATATGAACACTATTACAAATCAAAGGCTTACAACACTGGTTTTAGAGTTTAGGCTGCCTGGCTATACCTTGGTTGGAGCTGTGATTTATGGGAGTTGTAAAGAACATGGCCAAGCAAATAATTGTATCTCTCTATTCTGTTCTTTGGTGATAATGTTATTTCATACTACTTCCCTTGAGGGCAAAGTCACATGTCAGGGATTGATCTGAAAGAACTGAAATGGCATTCTAGCTTCTACTAAGTTATGAAATGGAGTTATGGTTCTGTTGTAGACTTTATTCCCCCACAAACCAACTACTTCAGGTTTGATAATCTGTAGAAAATTGCACTGCTAATCCAAAGGCCAATCCTATATCAGTTCAGACAAAAAAGAAGCACTAAGGAAGAAAGATGGGCCATTTCTTTCCATGTAATTTATAGTCTTTAAAAATTTTTTGGGAAGTCAATTCTACATCTGCAGCATTAACTATTTTGACACAGTAACAATTTGTTAAAAAAAACACAACAAACCCACAAGCAATCTCTAGGATAACAGGGACTTAAAGCACTTGTTAGATATAGTTAGATGTCCTAAACCCTATCTTAGTTACCACACAGAACATAACTAGAATCTTTGCCTTCTGTGGGGTTAGAAAGAGGATTTGGAGTAAGAAAGAGATATGCAAGAAAGATGAAAATTATTAAGAATCAACCCCAAATCCAATAATTTTCTTGAATCATTTAAGCCGGATTAAAAGGGGAAATATAAAAATGAAACAATTTCAAAATAATTCAAAGTTTATCTGTAATGCATGATTGTTGTTGTTTTTGTTAGTCTTATGGAGAATGACTCACAGCAATCCTATGAACAAAAGATCTAACCCTGCTCTACCCTGTGCCATTCTCACCTTTCCTGACAACAGGAGTCTGTTGTGGCAGTCGTCTGGTTGAGGGTCTTTCTAGCCTTAGACCACTCCCTACTCTTCCTAGCATCATCACATTTCTCCAAAGAATAGCCCCTCCTCACAACATGCCCATAGTATGTGGGGCAAAACCTCATAATTCTTGCCTCCAAAGAGTACTCCAACTCTACAAAAACAATGTTGTTGCTGTTGTTATGTGCCGTGAGTCGTTTGCGACTCATAGCGACGAAAAATGGGCACAGGATATGAACAGGCACTTCACCGAAGACGACATTCAGATGGCTAACAAACACATGAAGAAATGCTCAAAATCCCTAGCCCTAAGAGAGATGCAAATTAAAACAACTATGAGATATCATTTCACCCCAGTCAAAATAGCAAAATTTAACAGAGCAGCAAGCAACAAATGCTGGCGAGGTTGTGGAGAAACTGGAACACTGATTCACTGTTGGTGGGAGTGTAAAATGGTGCAACCCCTGTGGAAAGCAGTATGGCGCTTTCTCAAAAAGTTGCAAATAGAGATACCATTTGACCAGCAATTCCACTACTGGGAATATACCCTGAAGAGACCATAGCTGACATCCAAGCAGATATATGCACACCCATGTTTATTGCAGCTTTGTTCACAATAGCAAGGAGTTGGAAACAACCTAAGTGCCCATCAACAAACGAATAGAGAAGCTGTGGTATATTCACACAATGGAATACTATGCTGCATTAAAAAACAAGGAACTCATGCAATATTATTCAAAATGGTTGACTCTGGAGAACATTATGCTGAGTGAAATATCCCAGTCACAAAAGGACAAATATTACATGATGCCACTGTTGTAGAATGGGACTGTCCTTGGGGTTGGGGAGAGACTGAGTAAGATGGGTTCGATAATGTATACTGCACTGAAACAGAGGAGGGAGAAAACTGTTTAAAAGAGATATATAACTAGGTATTTCTGTCATCACAGGAGACTAGAGCGAGGGCTACATGGTGGAGGGGACCTGGGGGAGGGTTTGTAAAACAATGAAAGAATCTTTTCTTTTACTTTTCCATAATTTTTGGACTCATGTACTTATAACTTGTTAGTCAAATTTGTGTCTTCTAGGTTGCAACACCCCCATGATACATCTTCAAGGATATGAACATGTACAGCCAAGCACCATCAATAAGAGTGCATCTAAATTCCAAAATCAATCTCCATAATAGTCTATGTGTTTCCTACTGCCAAAGGGGCCCTTTAGAGTAGTGAGAGAAGATCTTCACCCTGAAACCCACAGCGTCCCTTTTCAGCAGGAAGTAGCTAAGAGAATATGCCATCCCCTTTTCCTTATGACTCAGGGTGAAGTCTCTCTCAGGGAGGAGTGATAGGGAATGGCAAAGGACACACTGACAAAGAAGATTAATCAGAACTGGCTTTGACAAGCACTGTGGCATTTGGACAAGAACAAACTGGGAGGAGGGTAGAGAGAATAGTGCAACAATGAATGAATGGAAACCCAAAATCTCTGTAAATGTTTATGAAAATTAATAAAATATAATTATAGAAAAAAAAATATGGGTCTCTTATAGTTAGTCAGCTAGACAGCTGTCCTCCAAACTTCTTGACAAAGAGTGGTGAACACGTCCAGAGTTCCACCTGTTAATTGAAACATGTCAATTTGTATCTCATTTATTCCTGGAGAATTACTGTTGCCAGAATAGCTTGAACTCCTTCCTTTGTTACCATTGACACTTGTTCACATCATACTTCCTGAATTTTTTTCAATGTTGTTTGATTGGATTTTTTAAAAATTTTTCAATGTTGATCAATTATTTTTTGGACAGTGATTCTGTGTGTTCTTTCCATCTCTTTTTATGCTTTCTGAATCGTTCAAGATTTTGCCTATGGCATCTCTCAGTGTTGCACCTTAAGGGTTAAATGTCTTTTTCAACTGAGCATGAAAATTATTAAATGAGTTCATCCCTTTTTATTCTCTGACTCTAGCTCTTCACCCATTTCACCATAATACTTGGCTTTGTCTTCTTAAGTATTTTTAAGTCTTTTCTGACATTCCTCCCAGTTTTTTCCTCTCCTCTGTATTTTCACCTTTTGCTTATGCTATGGATGATATTCTTGATATTATCCTATAATTTAGCTGGTCTTCGATCACTGGTGATCAATTGTTCAAACGCTCTTTAAACAAATTTTTAATTCAGGTGGGATAGACTCATTTTGGTTCATGTGGATTTCTTTTACACTTTCTCATTTTGAACTTGCATGTGAGTAATTGGGGGTCTGTTTCACAGTCAGTATCTGATAATTTCTCTAATGATTCTTTCCACAGACATAGACAATCTGATTCCTGGGCAGTCCTCCTGGTGAGGTCCAAGTATAAAGTTGTCTTTGGAGTTTCTTAAAAAGGTAGGTGAAGATGGGCAGTAGGGGAGGGTTAATCACAGGGTCATTCAATTTGATGGGAGTGTGTGTATGTGTGAAGGAAATGGGAAAGATCCAGCGTGAAAAAAAAAGTATTTGAACTTTGTAGCCAGTATAAAATAAAAACCCAAAAGTTCTGCAATTAAACCTTGAAATCAATAACAATAAACTTCTGTATTTTTTAAAAAAGATATTTGTCATGATTAAATCCTTGAATGTACAAAATTCAATCAGTTATTCTCCAACCTCATTTCTGTAACCAATTCTGTACTTTCTTACATCATTCCTTCTTCATTGTTCCCAACTTTTTTGTTTCAATCACCAATAACTATTAATACATCTTGATTACATGTTGATCAATTTTAAATAAGAAAAGATGACAGAAATCCTCTATTTTCTCCTCTGTATTGGTGTATATGTTTCAATAATAGTCAAGCTGACAAGTCTTCTTTAATGTACATGGATAGGATCCTATCATTTACAACATTATACTTAGGATACACTTTGAAATTGTTCTTTTAATTATGAATGTAACATCATTCTTTATCAGTTTTTCATCCCCAAGATAGTAGATACTTTGTCTTTTTCAAAGGGGCCACTCCATTTCATTTCATCGAGGTATAGAATGTTATTCTTCCATGTATTCCATTTCAGTTTTGATGACTTCCAGTTTTCCTACATTTATATTTCACACAGTCCATATTTCAATTAGTTGTTATTTGCATCTGTTTCTACTTATAATTGAATGACTTCCCCTCTGACCTTTATAGCTACCTGCATTTCTCTGGTGTTCATAGGGTTTTCAAAGGCCTATACGTTCGTATCATGGTGCTAGATAAGAGTCTTAAACAGACCATGAAATGAAAAGAAAACCAATATGTCTACCTTTGAGAGGATGAAACCAAGCTTCTCCTTGGAGACTAGGATTTGGAAGCTCTACCTCACATACTTTGAACACATGACCAGAAGAGACCAGCCTTGGAGAAGGACATCATTCTTGGAATGATTCAAGGACAACGCGGAAGAGGAAGAACCTGGATGAGATTGATTGTTAAAGTGACTGGGTCAGTGGGGATCAGTGTGTTTTAATTGATGAGACTGGCTCAGGACAGGGCAGGATTCAGAGCTTCTATACATAGGGTTACTGATGGGTAACAGGCAACTCGAGGGTGTATAACAAGAACAAAAATTATTTTTAAGTGAATGGCCAGTCCTGATTCCTGGTTTATCCTAATCTGGTAGCTCTGCTGCAACCTGTTCACCATGGGCGATCAGTCTGGCATTTGAAACCATGGTGGCTAGGAACTCAGGTGACCCAGTGGTAAGGAAATGTGATGCTATCTCAAAGACCCTCAGTTTGAATCTAAAGCTATTCCAGGGAAGAAAAATGGGCAGTTTCCTCCAGTGTGAATTATCACCTCTAAAAATCCCCTAGTGGGTGGGCATGAGTCAATTCTGAGTTGATGGTACAGCATTTCATGGCTAGAAAACAAAAGAAACTCACCATAAGATTGCACTTCAGTATCTGTTGATTCTGATGTCTTCTCTCTTTTAAAAGGCCCCAAGACATACTCAGATATTGATCTGCCAGGAGGTAAGAATAATGTCCCCTAGCTATATAACAGGCATCAGGTCCATTTCCATGAAGATAAATTTATATATTTTGTTTATATTTAAAATTATGTCCTTTAAAGATGCATTTGTTATTTTAGATTAAATGAAATGTATTCTTAAATGTGAATTCTGTCGTGTTTTGATAGTACAATTGATCCTGACAAAAATAATTTATTGAATATATGCAAAAAACTACATTGATACAAAAAAAGTTCTTCTAAATAAATGTTAGATGCTTAGTAATATCATAGGGAGTATATAAAAGATATCTATGGACTTTGATAAATGACTATAGTTATAGAAAGGCTTCAGGTCTTTTTGTTCATAGAGTCGGTATGAGTCATGCTCAACTTGACGACAATCAACAATAACAATATATTGTTATTGACACAATGTTAAAAATGTTCAGATGCTAACCAAAAATTTAGGGGTTTGAGTCCCTTCAGAAGAACATCAAAAGGCCTGAAAAATTAACCAGTAAAAAAAGCCTCTTTGAGCATAATTCTATCTATAATTGACTGAAGAACAAGTAGATTTAGTATTTTCAGAAATATCAAGTATAACTCATAACTACCCTATGAACAGGGAACCTGGACTTTGTTCTATTTTTACCATTCTCACCGTCTCTGACACACTTGAGCCTGTCGCTGTAGTCATTGGGTCAGTCCATGGGTTGGTCCATCCCATTGAAGCACTAACGCTCTACCTTTCCAAACATTATGCCCCTCTCTAAGGAATAGAAACATGTCCAAGGTATGTGAGATGAATCTTTTTCATCTTTACTACAAGAAACATTCTGGCTGCACTTTTTCCAAGGCATATCTGTTTCTTCTTTAGGCAGTCAATAGAATTAATCCTTTTTTCTTAGGTCATGTTGGATTTACAGAAAAAAAAGCAAAATTATAAAGATAATTATATGAGGAAATTTAAACCCTAATTCAATGATTATGTGCTCATTTCAGTTTTGAAGTTGAATTTTCTTTCAAGATGCCCACAGGTATAGGTATATGGTGTTGTTGCTGTTGTAGTTGTTATGTGCTGTCGAGTCACCTGAGACTCATAAAGACCCTATGCACAAGAGCTCTAAACCCTACTTTATCCTGTGCCAATTGTGTTGTCTCTGACACACCTACCCCATTGCCACAATCACTGAATCAATCCATTTTATCAAGGATCTACCTCTTTTGCTCTGTCCCTGCACGCTCCAAAGCATGATGTCCCTTTCCAAGGACTGGTCCCACCTTGTAACATATCCAAAATATGTCAGATGAAGCTTTAGAATCCTTACCTCCAAGGAGCAGCTTGGTCTCACCCTCTCTAGGATAAACTTGTTTGTCCTCCTAGCAATCCGTGGTATATTAAATTATCTTCTCCAGCACCATGGCTCAAAGGCATCAATTCTCCTTCTATCATCCCTAGTCATTGTCCAGCTTTGTGATGCATAGCAAGTAATTACAAAGATTATGGCCTGGATTAGGGGCACCTTAGTCGCCAAATAGACATTGTTTCTTCTCAGTACTTTGGAGGGGTCTCTGACAGCAGATTTTCCCAATGTAATTTGTCTTTTAATTTCCTGGCCGCTGGTACCAAGAGTGTTGATAGTGGAGCCAAACAAACTAAAGCTGTTAATAATTTCAATCTCTTCACCATCTGTCATAATGCTGCCGATTGGCCCACTGGTGAGAATCTTTGTTTCCTGATGTCGAGCTTCAATTCATATTGAAGGCTGCAGTCTTTGACCTTCTGCATCAAGTGCTTCAGGTCCTTCTCAGTTTCAGTAAGTAGAGTTGTGTCATCTGCATAACATTTTATAAAATAATGTATTTATTACCAACTGTGTATTTTCAAGACAGTGTTTGAACTAAATGAATTATAAAATACCTTCCACCAGAAAGGTTAATGTGTATGACTAGGACACCGGCAGCATGTTTAATGCATTATATTTCTCCACTACATTTTGTTTGTTTCTTTGTACCTGACTTCTTTGAGGGAAAAAAAAAACTCATGATTGTTTTACATACAATAGCTTAAGAGAATTTTTCATTACACAAATATACCTATGTCCATAAGGTTCTCAAACCTAAATATAAGTTATTTAACATAATTTGTTAAATATTTATTCCAATTCTGTTCCAAAACTTTAGATGTTACAATCTTAAATATAATTATGTGATCTTTAAGTGACCTCATGCAAGATAGATTTAATTGTATAATGTACAGTCATCAGTTCAACTGATGTATAAAAGACATGTTTATTAATCTCTAAAGTATACATAATTACATTTCCCTCTTATATATGTTTATTGAGACTATTTAGAATTGTAGAATTTTAGAATTATGTTTGCAGAATAAATTTTAACTTTTTTGTCTTTTTTAACTGTACAAATGGATAAAATGCAAGAATATATATGTCTCATTCATGATCACAGAGTTAGTGTACAGTTCACCTGGAACTTAAACCTGTGATTCTAGACACTTAATCCAATGCTCTTGTCACTGTTCCATGTTACTATACTAGAAAAATTATATGAATATATTTTACTCACATTCAAAAACATTAACATAAATACCTTGTTATATTACAGTTCTAATTTAGCAGTCACTTTGCACAATTTACAAACTAATTGAATAATATTGTCTTTTCTTTTTAAAAAAATCTAAATCTTCAATTACCACTATTGTATTCACTAACTGCATATAACCACTGAACACTTGATTTATAATTGATACAAATTCAGGTATGCTATTAGTGTAGGGAGCTCTGGTGGCATAGAGGCAAGAAGTTGAGCTGCAATCCTAAAGGCATGTGGTTTGAGGCCACCAGGTGCTCCATGGGAGAATGATAGGCAATCTCCTTCTGTGCAGTTAACTGCTTCTGAAAACCCACTGGATAGTCAGCTATGAGCCGGTTCAGACCCTATGGGACAGAAAAACTAGTGTAAAATACATTTTAGATTTTTAATTTAAATTATAAAGAACATAAGTTTCCTCATTAATGCATACATTACCAAACAGTATTGTTATTAATGTCACATGCAAGAAGAATATTATAATAGCTCAATTGAAAATTGACGGAAGATGTAAATTACCACAGAGGTGCCAGAAGCTCAAGCTAGATTAAGAAGACAACATAGAAAAAGGGATATCACTTCAGATTCACATGGGTTATCTCTGAAAGTAGGTAATAACAGAAAAAAAACAAAACTATATGTTTTATGTTCTTTGTTTACACATTTGACTGTGTGCATAATTACAAATTATAGATCACACTAAGAATAGGACTATAAGACTACTTAAATGTGCTTGTGTGGAACCTCTATAAAGATTAAGATAGATATGTGGAAGATATTTCATTGAACTAGAGTGGGAAAAGTGCATGGCATGCTTTTATTCTTTTGCCTCCTTTATATAATTTGTGTAGAAAAAACAATCTTAGAATCTGCCTATATGAAGAAGAACGCATTGTCGCATTGAGGGAGATCTTGTTAATGATGTACAATATGAAGAAGACACTTTGCTGAAAATTGGATAACATGAAGCAGTGATGAAGGCAAAACATAGAATTCAATAAAGATTCTACATCATGCTTGGGAGGGTGGAGGGACAGCACAACAAAGGAAGAGACCCTGGATGAGATGGATTGACCCAGTGACTGGGATAACGGGTGTATGTCAGAGACAATAATGTTGGTATAGAATAGAGCACGGTACAGTACTATTGTACATAGGGTCACTATGAACAACAACAGCCCTAAACCCTGCTGTATCCTGTGCCAATCGCACTGCCTCTGACACTCCTAACCCCATTACTCCAGTCGTTGAATCAATCCACCTCATTGAGGATCTTCCTCTCTTTATCTGTCCGTCCGCCTCGCAAGTATGACGTCTCTCTCCAAGGAGTAGTCCTGCCTTGCAACACGTCCAGAGTATGTCAGATGATAGCAATGAATGTTCATTAGTGTGTTCATGGTGTTGTTGTTGTTGTGTGCCTTCAAGTAGCCTGCGACTCATAGCAACCCTGTGTACAACAGCCCTAAGCCCTGCCCTATCCCTTTCCAATCTTACTGTCTTCTACACGCCTATCCCCATTACCCCAGTGACTGAATCAATCCATCTCACCGAGGGTCTTCCTCTCCTGCACTGTCCCTCCATCCTCCCAAGCATGATGTCCCTCTCCAAGGACTGACCTCGCCTTGCAACATGTCTCAAGTATGTGAGATGGAGCTTCAGAATCCTTGCCTCCAAGGAGCAGCTTGGCTTCATCCTTTCCAGGACGAACTTGTTTGTTCTCCTAGCATTCCATGGTATTTATATTCAAGACTCTTCTCCAGCACCACAGCTCAAAGGCATCAACCCTTCTACTATCATCCCTAGTCATTGTACAACTCTTTGATGCATAATAAGTAATGGTAACGACCATGGCCTGTATCTGGTGCACCTTAGTCTCCAGACTGACATTATTGCTCTTCAGTACTTTGGACAGCAGATTTTCCCAATGTAATTTGTCTTTTTATTTCCTGGCTGGTGGTACGAAGAGTGTTGATTGTAGAGCCAAGCAAACTGAAGCTGTCAAAAATCTGAATCTCTTCACCATCTATCATGGTGCTGCCAATCAGCCCAGTGGTGAAAATCTGTTTACTTGATGTTGAGCTTCAATCCATCTTAGTAGGAGTCAATAAGTTAAAGAACATATTGTGCTGGACAAATCTACCACATAAGACTTTTTAAAGATTATTAAGAGTAAAATTGTGATTCTGATGATCACTGTATATTTGTCGCAAGACTTGTTGTTTTAATTGTCTCGTATCCATGGGTAAGATAGACGAAGAGAAGAAATACAGAAAATAATAAATAATGCACTCAAATCATGATATTGTTGAAGAATATAGAAATAATATAACCAGAATACTTCAACAAGGCAACATTGATGGCATATCTGCTTACTTACTTTTGGTCCACAATCAGGAAAAATCGATTACTAGAGGGTCAGAAATGAAGATAGATTGATACAACAGCCAAAGTTATTAATTCAATCACAAATGATCATGAAGACAGCACAACAGTATTGCTTTATTTATAAGATAACCATGAGTTAAGTCAACTTGTCAATGACTAATTTACAAGAAGATACAACAGAGGATGAATTTAATAAAATATAGTATTATAGTAATTCACCTGATTATTTTAATTTGTTTTCCTATAAGAATACTGAAGTAACCAACATTGCTTATCTTTGATATTTTTGTTATTTTTCTATTTTACAGGTGTCTAAAGTGAGTACATTTTGAAGCCATATTGACAGAAATAATGTATATTGACACAGATATTTTCATGTACAACTAAATTATAATTTATTTTCAAATTATTTATTTAAAATGAACTGTTGATCAAAATTATTTTTATTAACTCTTTTGGGTTTTGGTGGTTTTTCTTCTTTTCTTTCCTGAAACAAAAGAATTTAAATAGCACTCAAAATTTCTTTTTAACTTGATTTTCACACTGTCTCACATATTTAAAGTTATTCTAATGTGCAAATAAGATGTGTTATTGAAAAGATTGTAATATACATTCTTTAAAGACACAGGATGTACAATCTTGCATTTAATTATTCACATTATATCCGAGAGTGCAGGTGGTTGATGGCTAAATATTAATATCTTAAACAACTCTAAGAGGAGTGCAGAGAAAAAATATTAAAGGATGATATCATACAAATATAAAACTAATTCCACTCAGTTAAATAGGAGTAACTAGTTTCAACTAAGATTTTAATCAATGTTACTTATTTTAATTAGAATTAAAGAAAAATTTCCTCCTACAGGAAGGTTAGAATATAAAAACCTAAATTCATCATATAGACAATGAATACAAAATTAGGGGCATCAATTAATATAGAGGTCACTTGCTGATGTAGACAGCCAATTGCCCATGGGTACTTCCGCAAATCTCCCAAACAGAAGGAACTGACAAATTTGTTCTTAAAATATCTTTCAGGACTGTTTGTATAGTGAACCATTTTGGTAGATATAGATAGCATTTCCCTTTGGAGCATAGGGCAGACTTTTCTACTGCCAATTATAAAAGATTCACATTCCCAAAGATCAAGATTACTTTCCTGTAAATGAACATATCATCCTTAGTGCTTATCTTGTGAGTACTGGCATTTGGGGAATCAAAGAAATGTTGATACACTGTCTAGGGCAATTGTGAGAAGTAATAAGGTCCTTTTAACTCATCAATTAACCTCTTGTTTTCTTCCAGTAGCTATGAAATTGTGACAGACTCACTTGGTTATAAAGCAATGAAAAATCTCAGAACACTCACAGTTTATTGTCTGAGTGTAGAATATAAATTCAATTTTTTCCTCTCTTGTAGTTAACACTAAAGGGCTTAATACTACAAACAATGTTGTTATTAGGTATCACTGAGCTGGCACTAACTTGTAGCAACCTTATGTAGAAAAGAACACAGTACTGCATGACTCTGCATTGTCATAATTATAGCTTAGCTAGAGCCTATAGTTGCAGTCAACATAACAATCTATGTCAGTCCTGAGTTCCTATTTTTAGTGACTCTCTTATTTATCAAGCATATTGTCCTTCTCTGGTAAAAATCCCCTTGAAAAGTGTATGTGAAACAAATTCCTTAAATGAGACAAATACTCTCCATCCTAACATCTAAGGAGCATTCTGGCTCTACTTCTTTCAAGACAGATAGGTTTGTTCTTTTGGTAGCTCATAATATATTTCATATTTTGACTGATCCTATATTTCAAAGGCATCAGTTCTTGTTCCATCTTCTTTATGGAATGTTCAATTTTCACACATATATGAGGCAATTAAAAGTACAATGGCTTGTATCATGTGCACCTTACTTCTCAAAGTGATATACTTACTCTTTAGCACTTTAAAGAAGTCTTTTTCAGAAGATTTGACCAATGCAGTGCATCATTTTGTTTCTTTCGTATTGTTTTCATGAACATTTATTATGGGCCTTAATTGACCATCATTGTCAAATATCTGGTGCATTGTATAAACAAAATGGCTCATTTTTTTAAAAAAGTGGGAAATTTTGTGTTATGTGGTTTCCAACATATGTCAGTAGCACAGAATGACAACAACAAAAAAATAAAACAACAAATAAGAAAAATATACATCTCTATCTAGTTTTAAATCTCCATCTGTGGTTTTACTTTATTTTGGCTTGACAATGCAAAAATACATTGTTTTACAGTAGTGTGATTTGGAAGAAATTATTTTTAAAACAGTCTTATTTTGTTTTTATTTATGCTACACTTTGTAAAACCACTTTTGCAACAAAAATTTTAGCACAATTTATGTTTCGTATTATTTGCATATTGTATGCAACAAGATCTTGCTTTATTTATTTATGGAGGTATGTGTTTTGAGCTTTGATGGTACAGAGACAAGATGATCATCCTCAATAGGAATGTTAGTGAATTCAAGGGGTTCTTTTGATAGTCACTTGCCAACAAGACAAATTGCAATATATAAAGTACTTTATTGTAATTCATGGAGAACAGAGAGAATTTTCTCAAAAACTACCTGTCTAAGGATGACTTTTATATTTGTTAGGTTTTAATCTGCTTAACATATTATTACTAGTTCAGAATTACATTCAAAAGAATAATTGACAGGCAATCACTACTAAACAGATAACTTGAGGTACAGTTTCCAAATGACTGAGAAAAGCACAATTCCTAGAATTAAATTTTAGATTAGGAAAGATTCATTTCCTTTCCCACTAAACATAATGCTTAAAATAATCTTCATGATTATAGAGAAATTCTTGGCACAACCTAGTGAGCATGTCTAGGGCAGTATTTTTTTGTTGAAACATGTCAATTGGTATTTCATCAAATGGGCCTTGCTGTTTTATCAATTCCTTCAGACCAGCTTAAACTTCCTCCTTCATCACCATTGCCTCTTTATCATATGTTGTTTCATGAAATATTTCTTTGTCAGTCGGTTTTTTTCTAGTACAGTAACTCTCTGTACTCTTATTTTCTTTTGATGTTTCCTGGATCATTCCAAATTTTACCCACAGCATATTTAAGTATTGCCAATCAAGGCTTGAATATGTTCTTAAATTTCTTCAGCTTAAAAAAATATCAAAACTAGCAATAATAGCAAAGTTAAATAGAGCAGCAAAATGACCAATGCTGGCAAGGTTGTGGAGAGATTGGAACTTTTTTTTAAAAAAAATTTTATTTTATTAATTTTAATAAACATTTACAGAGATTTTGGATTTCCATTCATTCATTGTTGAACTTTTTTTTTTTCTATCTCCCTGCCCCACCCCAGTTTGTTCCTCTCTTTGAAAAGCAAAAGATAAACTTCTTTATTGGTATACAATGCCCCCGCCCCTGACCCAATGCACTCCACTATGCAATCTTAATTCTGGATTCCTGTGATAATCATAATACCCTATCATATATCACTTTTTAACTCTTCTCTCCCTCATCTGTTTCAATTCGGTATACATAATCTACTCAGTTTTTCTCAGTATTACCCCAACCCTGATGTCAGTCACATTCTACAGCAGTGGCACTATGCAGTATTTGTCTTTTTGTGACTGAGATATTTTACTCAGCGTAATGTCCTCCAGGGTCACCCATTTTGATTACTATTGCATGAATTCCTTATTTTTCAATGAAACATAGTATCCCATTGTGTGAATATACCACAGTTTCTCTATCCATTTGTCTGTTGCTGAGCACTTAGGCTGTTTCCAACTCCTTGCTATTGTGAACAAAGCCGTGATGAACATGGGTGTGCAAATATCTGTCTGGATATCGGTTAAGATTGGAACTCTTATTTACTGACAGTGAAATGTAAAATGTTAAAGTCACTATGGAAGGGAATCTAGTGCTTTCTCAAAATGTTAGAAATAGCACTACCATTTGACCCAACAATTGCACTACCAGGAATATGTTGTTATGGTTGTTATGTGCCGTCGAGTCGCTTGCAACTCATAGGGACCCTATGTACAAAAGCCCTAAACTCTGCTTTGTCCTGTGCCAGTTGCACTGTCTCTGATACACCCATCCCGATTACACCAGTCCCTGAATCAATAGACCTCATAGAGGGTCTTGCCCTCTTGCGCTGTCCCTCCGCCCTCCCAAGCATGATGTCCTTCTCGAAGGACTTGTCCCTCCTAACAACTTGTCCAAAGTACGTCAGACAAAGCCTCAGAATCTTGCCTCCAAGGAGCAGCCCAGTTTAACCGTCTCCAGGATGAATCTGTTTTCTTAGCAGTCCATGGTACCCTCAATACTCTTCTCCAGCACCACAGCTCAAAGGCATCAATTCTCTTCCATCCTTCCAATTGACATCTTTCAGCTAACAGATGCTGCCCTGGATGTGCTCACCAAGTTGTACCAAGAAATATGGAGAACAACCACTTGGCCAACTGACTGGAAGAGATCTTTATTTGTTCTCATTCCAAACAGGGTGACCCAACAGAGTGTGAAAACTATAGAACAGTATCATTGATTTCAGATACAAGCAAGATTCCATTGAAGGTTATCCAAAAACAATGGAATAGCAAATCGGCAGAGACCTAGAAGGAGCCGTGGTACTAGGGATATTGTAGCTAATGTTAGGTGGATCTTAACTGAAAGCAGGGAATAACACAGGAATGTCTATCTGTGTTCATTGATTATGCAAAGGCATTTGACTGTGTGGATCATAACAAACAGAGGCTGACTCTGAGAACACTGGGAATCCCAAAACACATGATTGTGCTTATGTGAAACCTATACTAGGACCAAGAGGAAGTCATCAGAACAGAGCAAGGAAACACTGCATGGTTCAAAATTGGGAAGGGCGTACGTCACAGATGTGTTCTGTCTCCATACATTTCAACCTGTATGCTAAAAATATTTTCCCAGAGGCTGGGCACTGTGAGGAGGAATATGGTGTCAGGATTGATGGAAGATTTATCAACAATCTGCGTTATGCAGATGACACGACTTCACTTGCTGAATCTGAGGAGGACCTGAAGTGCTTGCTGCAGAGGGTCAAGGACTGCAGCCTTTAATATGGATTGAGGCTCAATGTCAGGCAGACAAAGATTCTCACCACTGGCCAATTTCCAGCATCATGATGGATGGTGAAGAGATTGAGATTATTCACATCTTTAGTTTGCTTGGCTCCACAGTCAACACTCTTGGCACTAGCAGCCAGGAAATTAAAAGGTGTATTGCAATGGGAATGTCTGCTGTTAGGGACCTCTCCAAAGTACTGAAGAGAAATCGTGTCTCTCTGGAGACTAGGGTGAGTCTGATACAGGCCATGGTCTTTGCAATCACCAGGAATATACTCTGAGAAAACCAGAGCCATGACTCATATAGATGTATGCACACCCATGTTTATTGCTGTGTTTAGCACAAGAGAAAACAGATGGAAACCACTCAAGTTCCTATCAACAAACAAATAGAAAACTTATGATACATTCACATAATAGAATATTATGCAGCACTGAAAAACAGTGAACTCATAAAACATTATACAACATGAGGGATTCTGAAGGACATTATGATGAGCGATTATTATGAGTGAAATGTCTAAGCTACATAAGAATAAATACTGTGCAATACTGCTGTTATAAAATAGGATAGAACACTGAGATAGAACAGAGAGGAGAAGAACAGTTCTAAAGGAATATATAGTTAGGCATTACATGTATTACAACAATCTGGGACAAAGATTATATTGCACGGTGCGTTCAGGGTATAAGGGAAGAAAATGTGCCACAATAAATACAAAACATAAATACAATTATTTTTAAAAATAATAAAAAATTCCGAATGAGCGGTCCATTTTAATTTTCTAACTCTTGCTCTTGAACACTTCATTATAATATTTTCGAGTGCTTTATACTGTGTGCCAAGAAATCTAAAAGAAATCCACCTGACCAAATTACTGTTGTTGTTGTTGTTATGTGCTGTCCAGTTGTTTGCGACTCATAGTGACCCTATGCACAACAGCCCTAAACCGTGCTCTATCCTGTGCCAATCTCATTGCCTCTGACACACCCATCCCAATTACCCCAGTTACTGAATTAATCCACTTCATAGAGGGTTTTCCCCGCCTGCGCTGTCGCTCTGCTCTACCCAGCATGGTGTCCCACTCTAAAGACCTGTCTCTCCTTGCAACATGTCCAAAGTATGTGAGACGAAGACCCAGAATCATTGCCTCCAAGGAGCAGCCTAGTTTAACCCCCTCTAGGATGAATCTGTTTGTTTTCTTGGCAGTCCAGGGTACATTCAATACTCTTCTTCAGCACCACAACTCAAAGGCGTCAATTCTCCTTCTATCCTCCCTAGTCATTGTCCAACTCTCTGGTGCATAACAAGTGATTGCAAAAACCAGGGCCTGTATCAGGGGGACCTTAGTCTCCAGAGAGACACTGTTGCTCTTGAGTACT
>NW_006399762.1:14152689-14163293 GCF_000299155.1 Elephantulus edwardii
CTGGGAAAACACTCTGCAGTCCAGATGGGAGCAAATGACAGGAAAATATCTTCTAACAGAGCAAGAAGGCAAGCAGCTTTAACCCAAGACCACCAGTAAGGTGATAAAGCGTCCTCCCTTCCCCCCTTTACATCTACACCCCTGTTCAGCATGAAGAAGCCAGAGAGTTGGCATCCATTTCCCAAATCAATAAGATAGTTGGTTTAATTACCATTGGAAAATGCTTGCCATTCCTCTGTAGGATCTGGTCCCCTCTGGACCCTCATTATTTCCTTCACCTGCTCCCCCCACTGACCAAACTGTGCAGTTCTGCAACTGCATCCTGGCCCATCCTCACCCTTCTGCCCCCAATCCTTACCTCCTTGTACCCCCAATATGTTTTTCCCAATTAAACCCCTCCCAAAAAACCCAAAACGTATTTGCGATGAATAAGTCATTCATTGTGCAAAATTCAATCATTCTATCTCCAGCTTCATTTATGTCACCAAGTCCATGTTTTCCAACTACTGGTTCTTCTTCCCTGTTCCCAAATTTTGTGTTCCAGTCGCACATTATTATCAGTGCATCTTGATTGCATGTTGGATCTATCTCTGACTGTAAGAGTTGGTAGAAATCATCAATTTCTTCTTTGGCTCTGGTTGTTGGTGGATATATCTGAATGATAGTGGTGTTCACTGGACTTCCTGGTAAGCGTATGAATATAATCCTATCACTCACTATGTTGTACTTTAAGATGGATCTAGAAATTTCTTTTCTAACTATGAAAGCAACTCCATTTTTCCTCACCTTTCATCTCCAGAATAATATATCATGTGATCATCTGACTCAAAATGTCCCATGCCAGGCCATCTCATCTCTCCAATGCCTAGTACCTCAATATTTATGTGTTCCATTTCTTTCTTAACAATTTCTAATTTTTCTACATTCATGGTTCTCACATTCCATGTTCCAATTACTAGTGTCTGCTTACAACTGTTCCTCTTCCTTTGTATGTCCATGCTTGAAAGTTCTACCTAGGTTTCCCTTTCTGTTTGTCTAAGTGTGTTGTGTCGTACATAGGGTTTTCAGACGCCTGCCATTTCAGAATTGGATGGCCAATCCTTCTTCCTAGTCTGTCTTAATCTGAATGTTTAGATTTAGAGGAGTATCTGACAGACGGCAATTTGTGGAGTAGTGAAAGATAAATCCCTCATTTTGGAGTTGGCCATTAGTTATAGTGTAGTCCCTGCCCTTAGCCCAGTGCCTAGACCCACTTATTTCCCAGCTTCACCCTCCAACAGGATACCACTTCACTTCTACCAAATGCCTTCAGAATTAACCAATTGACTAGAAGAATAAAATATTACCATCACAAAATAAATTAGATTCAGTACAGTGTGGAAATTATTGAATATCACTATTATCAAATGCAAGCAAAATTCTGCTGAAGATTATACAGATATGACAGGAAAAGTACATTGAAAGAGAACTACCAGAAATACAACCTGGGTTTAGAAGAAGCCATAGAACTAAGGACATTCTGGTCAACGTCAGATGTATCTGTATTGATTATGCAAAGGCATTTTAGTGTGTGAATCACAACAAACTGCAAATTGTGGTTAGCATTAAGAAGAATGGGAATCCCAGAACTCCTGATTGTGTTCATGCTAAATCTATACTTGGACAGGAAGAAGTTGTCAAAATAGTGTAAAAAAAAAATCACTGCATGGTTTAAAATTAGGAAAGGGGTTCATCAGGAATGTATCTTGTCTCCATACTTGTTCAATCTAAATGTAAGACAGATCATTTGAAAGACATAACTTTATGAGAACTGTGACATCAGGATTGGAGGACACTCATTGACAACCTGCATTATGCAGATGAGACAACCTTGTTTGCTGAAACTGAGGAGGGCCTGAAGAGTTTACTACAGAACTTCAATGACTGTAGTCTTCAACATGGAATGAAACTGCAAATAACTAAAAATTCTCATCACTTGGACAATTGGCAGGACCATGATAGATGGAGAGGAAAATGAGATTATTAACAATTTCAACTTGTTCATCAGGTCCACAATCAACACTATTGGCACCAGCAGTGAAGAAATCAAGAGGAATTGCATTGGAAAAATCTACTGTCAAGAAGCTCTCCAGAGTGCTAAAGAGCACCCAAAAGATTAAGGTGCATCTAATCAAGGCCATGGTCTTTGCAAGTACTTGCTGTCCATCAGAGAGCAGACAATGACTAAGAATGAATGACAAAAGAAAGATTGATAACTTTGAGTTGTGGTGCTGAAGAGGAGTGTTGAACATTCCAGGAACTACCAAGACAGCAAACAGTTTTGTCCTAGAGAGGCTGAAGCCAAGTTGCTTTTTGGAGACAAGGATTTTGAAGCTCTGTCTGACATACTCATATTTGGACATGCTGAAAGTAGGGACCAATCCTTGGAGAATGACATCCTTGGAAGAGTAAAGTGACAGCTCAAGAGAGGAATACTCTGGAGGATACTGAAGACAAGTTTTTAGAGCTGTACCATATGTTTGAATAATATTGAATTTATTAATACCAATATATCCATAATTGCTTTCTAAAAAAGGCAAATTGAGGGGAAAATATTAAATAGATAACAGCATAAGGCCACTGACACAGAGTTCAGGTCTACAATCTAAGATCTTTGAGGACAATAACTTGAATTTGTATGTGTCTATATGGATCCCCCTATACAGATATTATTCAGAGAATGATATTTAACAACACTATGGGCAAAAATAATTCCCAGTGAAAACTGAATTAAGCATTAATCATAGAAATATTAAATTTTAAAAATCAATGGTTTTAAGTATATATCTTATTTTTCTTAAGTAAAGTAGAAGAGTTAATTTTAAATATTGTGAACAACCAAGTAGCAAGATAAGATTAAAAAGTATAGGTGGCATTACTCTGTGTGTGTGTGTGTGTGGTGGTGGTGGTGGTGGTGGTGGTGGTGGTGGTGGTGGTGGTTTGAATGAAAGATACTATAAGGTGTGGATAAAAAATGATCCCATTTTGGTGACCTTCTGACCCTACCATAATACATGCCTGTGTTTCAGAAAATAATAAATAATATGATAAATGTTTACTCCTAAACCTGGTTTTATGACCCACCGCAGGAGATAAAACAGGGAGTGTTGAAATACTGGAAAATGGCGTCAGTCACTTGAAACTGCTGTAACTACCCCCAACAGGCCAACATAAAATGGATAAATACCCTACCCTTTCTTTGTTTGATGCTGATGCCAATTTAGCCTCAGCCTGCTTTCACCAAAGTGTGCATTTTAAATAAAGCGTATTTGCTATACATGTTGCTTCTGGACTTCTTAGTTAGTTTGGACCTTTCAATTTCAAGGAAACTGGCATAATGATTGACAAGAGAGATAATATAACAATTTATGAATATTTATTCAACACACAATTGCTGCTATAAAACACAGAGCCACATGATAGGACAGATGGCAGTTAATATTATTTTCCCAATTGTACACAAACTTTCATTTTGAACACATGACAGAAAGTTGTTTTTCCCCAAGCTTTCATAACTTTCTATATTTCTAGAAATATATGTGAAGGCAGTGAATACTGTTAGATAAAAGACTAAATATAAAAGTTGTAGTAAATTTGACATTGATTTAGCTTAATTATAAAGGATTTAATTTGAAATAACTTCAAAGAGAGATAAAATAACCATAAAGGGAATGGCTACTTAATTAAAAATGCTGGAAGAGTTTTTAACTCTTAATTTAAAAGGAACATTTTCCCTGGTTTTCACATGAAGAAAACAAGGACAACTCACTGTGTTGAGCCAGTAAGCATTGATTGCTTGTGTTAAACAGACTGACTGACGGGTCTTGTTCAGGATAGCAATAAAGAGGCAGAGAATGAGTAGGCCATTAAGAGTCCTTCCCTGGGGCAAACATCATTCTAGGCAAATTTAAACTGAATCACAGAAATGTGCAACCACAGGGAAACCAGAATGAAAACACACATAAAAGCAAAGTATCCTTGCATTATAGAGTAAGGCAAATGAATAGAGTATTATTATAAGCAATACAGTGTTTATAGCAATGAACAATGTGCATGAAACACACAAGTGTCATATTGACACCAAACAGCCAAATTTAGAAGAATGTATCTTGATCTAAACAGCCTTGTGGACAGGCTTTAAGCAAGAAAATATACACAATATTCATCATAGCATATACATTCAGAATCTGGAAACAACCAAATGTCTATGAATCATAGAATGAATGTTGATATATTTGTGTGATAATACTTTAAATATTAATTAGAATGAATGAACAAACTATAGTAAACCAAAGAACGTAACTGAATCTAAAAAAAATACATTATCAAGTGAAAGAAACCAGAAACAAAGGGATTGAATGTGATTTCATCAAAATACTCCTTCTGTTTTTATTGTTGTTATGTGCTCTCCAACCCACTACGACTCCCAGGACCCTTATACGTACAATAGCACTGAACCCTGCTCTATCCAGAGTCAGTCTCACTCTCTCTGACACATCAACTTCATTAACCCAGTTACTACATCAATTCATCTCTCTTGTGCTGTTCACCCTACAAGAATGATATCCTTCTCCAAGGACTGGTTTCTGTTGGCAACATGCCCAAAGAAGGAGCTTCAAAATCCTTGCCACCTCAGGCAGAATAAATGTATCATGAGGAAAATAAAAATAATGGTTACATTTGGGAGGAAATTATATAAAAGAAATTACAGAAGTACTTCTGGGATGTTAGTGTTTTCATTTATTTTTAAAAATAAAAATATACTGGGTTTTTTTTTACAAAATATGTATACTGTTATGCCCCAAATCCAGTTCCCCCCAAGTCACCAAGGAGCCGACACCGATGCAAGGGCAAGAGGGAATTTATTTCAGATTCGAATCCGGGCCGCGTTCCAAACCGTGCCCATACAACAGGGAAGATGGCCGCAGCTGCGATTCTGGGCTGTCCTGCCTATTTAAAGGGGAAAGCCCGCGAAAACAGGGTGATACAGGATTGGCTGGTTCAAAGGAAGGGCGCGAAAACAGGGTGATACAGGATTGGCTGGTTCAAAGGAAAGCCCGCGAAAACAGGGTGATACAGGATTGGCTGATTCAAAGGAAAGCCCGCGAAAACAGGGTGATACAGGATTGGCTGATGTTTGGGTGGGGGCTCTTTTCTCCCTTTCTCCACCGCTTTCAGTTTACTGCTCTAGGGGCACATATATATTTTAAAATGACATATTGGTTACAAAATGGAGTTCCTCAATACACTGTTTTTCACATCAGATCTTTTTCATTTCCTTCACCTCCGACTTAATCCAACCATCAAATTATACGACCCTAAAATTATTGCCGCCCCCCCAAGTCTCAGTCCTCTGCTCTCCCCAACCCCCTTGTGTTTTTCATACTAGTTTATGAACAAAATTCAAATATATTCCAATTTCCCTCACCCCCCGCCCAACAAATTGTACAACACCATGATTAATCCCACTCTCCCCTGCACATCCTAGTCCCTCTGCTCCCTCTCTCCTCCACTCCCCTTGGATCCATATACTCATTCTACAGTAATGGTTTTATACAATATTCTTGTGGACTGACTTAGTTAACTCAGCATAATGATTTTCAGTCCCTCTCAAGTTAGATAATAATTTACAAAATCATTATTTCTGCGTGCTGCATAGTATTTCATTGTGTGAATGTGCCATAATTTCTCAATCCATTCTTTTGTGGTTGGACATTTGGGCTGTTTTCATGTTCTTGCGATGGTGAATAATGTTATAAACATTGATGAATTTTTATGTGATATTAGTATTTCGATGAAGTGTTTTAGATGTTAGTATTTTAGCTCGTTAGTATCTTTGATCTTTGTCTAAGTAAATGAATGGATTCTTATTACAAAAATTTAATGAACAGTGATCAAGGGTACATTTATATTTGTTTTGGTTTCTTTTATTTCAGGATTTTTTTGAGATGTTAATGAAATTCGTTAATTGTTGCACATTTTCCTCCCTGCATAACCCTGCTTTCAGCTTTTCTCTTTGAAAAGAAAAAAAAAGTTTCATTGTTTTACAATTCCCCCCCCCCAGTCCACTTTACTATGCAGCTCTTATTCTGGACTCTTGTCTTGTAAATAATATCCAACCATATATCCCATGTATTACTATATGTCTCTTTAAAATCATCCCTTCATCCCTTTTAAATCACTTCCTCATCTGTTTCAATGCAGTGTACATAATTTATCCCAGTTTTTCTTAGTTTCTCCCCAACCCCTATGTCAGTCCTGTTTTATAACAGTGGAATTACATAGTATTTGTCCTTTTGTGATTGATATATTTCACACAGCGTAATGCCCTCCAGGGTCACCTATTTTCTACAATATTTTCTGGATTCCTTTTTTTTCAATGCTGCATAGTATTCCATTATGTGAATATACCACAACTTCTCTATCCATTCATTTGTTGATGGGCACTTGGGTTATTTCCAATTCTTTGCTATTGTGAACAATCCAGCAATAAACATAGGTGTGCTATATGATATAAGCATATCTGTTTGGGTGGCAGTTCTGATTTCTTTAGGGTATATTCTCAGTAGTGGAATTGCTGGGTCAAATGATATTTATATTTTGAAATTTATGAGAAAGCGCTATACTGCCTTCCATAGTAGTTACACCATTTTGCAGTCCCACCAAAAGTGAATAAGGATTCCAGTTCCTCTACAACCTCACCAGCATTTGTTGTTTACTGTTCTGTTGGATTTTGCTCTTGTTCCTGGTGGGATAAGATGATATCTCATAGTTGGGTTTTGGGTTCCTGGTGGGATAAGATGATATCTCATAGTTGGGTTTTGGGTTTTTTGTTTTGTGTTTGTTTTTGCATCTCTCTTAGAGCTAGGGATTTATAACATTTCTTCATGGGTTTGTTTGTCATCTGAATGTCTTATTTGGTCAAATGTCTGTTCATATCTTGTGCCCATTTTGCAATTGGTTTGTTTACCTTTATCTTGTTGTGGTGCTCAAGTATTCTATAAATTCTAGATGTAAGTCCCTTATCAGACATCAGACATTTTTTCCAATCTGTGGCTTCTCTTTTTACCATTGGCAAAGTTTTTGCATGTGCACAGGGATTTAATTCTTAGAAGGTCCCATTCATCTATTCTACCCTCTCTTTGTAGGTTTTTCAGAATTCTTGGAAGACTGCTCATATTGTGGATGAGGGCTTCTAGAGTTCTTCCAAGCTTTTTTCTAATGAAGTTTATAGTCCTTGGTTTTAGTCCCCAGTCCTTGATCCACTTTTGAGTTGTCTTTTGTGTATGGAGAGGAGTGTGGGTCTTGCTTGAGTTTTCTGCAGATAGTTTTCCAATTTTGCCAACACCATTTGTTAGAAAGGCTGTCATTTCCCCACTTAACTGATTTCACCTCCTTGACCACAGGTAAATGGGCTAATTTCTGGGTTCTCAATTCTATTTCATTGATCTATGTGTCTGTCATTGTACCAGTATCTTGCTGTTTTGACCACCACAGCAGTGTAGTAGAATTTGAAATTAGGGAGATGGATACCTCCTACCTTGTTTTTAGTTTGGTTTTCTTTTTTATTTGAATGAAGTTTGTAAATCATACTGGATTTTCAAACAATTGCAGTCATTTTGTTTTAAAACAATCACTTTCGTTACATATGGATCCTATGGGCAGAATATTGAATTATCTAAGAAGCATTTCAAGAAGATGGAAGAAGTATACATATTCACTTTACCAAAAGGAATTGGCTGACAGTAGAATTTCACTAAACTGATACGGTAGTATTAACAAATTCAGGATCATTAGAATAAAATGGTATAGTTAGAAACTGACATCAGTTGTCTCCAGTCTAAGAAACTCGTTCTTTGCCATACAACTCTATTTTTCTTCCTTTAATTGTGTAAATACTTTAAATTGTTTACTTACCAGTAAGGGAAATATAATTCTTTTCTGAATTTGCATTCATCCCTTTGAAGATATTTTTCTCCATTATATATAATTGAATTAGCAGTTAGCTCTTTGAAGATGGTTTGTTTTTTTGAAGGATTTTTTTTTGTTTGTTTGTTTTCTCCTTCATAAGGAGACTATACCACAAGCTGACTGTAAACTGTAACTGTAGTATTTTAAGTATAAAATCCAATTATCACTCTTAGTTGGGGAGGCAGGTTTTTTTAGATGATTCTCACTGCTTTCCCAGACCAGCATTAAAGTGTTCTGGATATTACAATCCGTCTGTCTTTCTTGATGGTTAACTACGGAAAAAACTCCATGTGTTCAGCAACAAAACTACATTTGCTCAAGAAGCAATGGTGATAAAAGAGAATGCTAAGGCTGCTTTGACGGAATTGGCAAAAAATCAGACCTCAGGAATTTATGGAATACTGATTGAAATATTTCAACAAATAGATACTGCCATGGACATGCTCACCAGGTTGTTCCAAGAAATCTGAAGGATCTGCCCAACTGATTGGAAGAGAACCATATTTATTCCCACTCATAAAAAGATGACCTGACAGAGTGTGGAAATTATCAAACAATATCACTAATATCACTCATAAGAAAAACCCTACTGAAGATTATCCAAAATCAAATGGAATAATATATCGACAGAGAACTACCAGATAAAAAAAACCTGCATTTAGAGGAGGTTGTAGCAATAGAGACATCATTGCCAAGGTCTGATAGATCTTGGCCAAAAGCAAAGAGAAAGTTTATCTGTGCTTCATTGACTATGCAAAGGCATTTGACTGGATCACAACAAACTGTAACTAACCTTGAGAAGAATGGGAGTCTTAGAAGACTTGATTGTGCTCATGAAAACACTACTCAGGAGCAGTCATTAGAACAGAGAAAGGAAACACTGCATGACTGAAAATCAGGAATGGAGAATGTCAGGGATGTATCCTGTCTCTAGTTATAAATCTGCATGTAGTAGAGATAATTTGGGAGCCTGGGCTTTATGAGGAGAAATGTGACATCAGGATTTGAGAAAAACTCATCAACAACCTGTGTTATGCAGATGATACAACCTTGCTTGCCAAAACCGAGGAGGGTCTGAAGTGTTTGTTGGAGAAAGTCAAGGAGTGTTGTATTATTCAATATAAATTGAAGCTCAAAATCAAGATGACAAAGAGTTTCACCACTAGGCCAATTTCATCACCATGATAGAGAAGAGAATGAAGTTGTTAAAAGTTTCAGCTTGTTTTATTCCATAATCAACACTCTTGGTACCAGCAGTCATGAAATAAAAAGATGAATTGCAGTAACAATTTTGAAAAATACTACATAACTTGGGAACGACTGTAGAGTATTATGCTGAGTGATCTGAGTCTCATAAGTACAAACATTGCATCAGACTATAGTTGTAAAAATCGAATTATGACTAGTAAAATATGTATGGTGATCCAAGGAAGAAAGGATGGGAACAGAGGATGGGTAGAAGTGAAATCAAAGAGTTGCACATTTTGATGAGTGGAGAGAGGAGGTAAAGGAAATGGAGAAAATATGGCAGGGCAGGGACCTGAAAAGACAGGAAATGAAATCAATAAAACACAATGAATGGAACAACCCTGACATACTCCCTTCTCCATTTTAAACAATGCAGTGTTCCAGGGCTCTGTTTACACAAGAGCCTTCCTGTTCTAGTGCTCTGGGATTCCCATATTTCTCAATGTCAACCACAACTTATTATGATCCAAACAGTCAAATGTCTTTAGATAGTCAATGAAGCACAAACAGGCATTCTTCTGGTATTCCTTACATTTATCCAGGATCCGTCTGACATCAACAATGATATGCCTGGTGCCACAGAATCTCTTAAATTATGCTTTTAATTCTTGACAGTTCCCTATCTATGTACTGTTCCAACCATTTTCTTAATGATCCTCAGCAGTATTTTGCTTGCATGTGATATTAATGACATTGTTCAATAGTTTCCACATTCAGTGGGATCACCTTTTTAGGAAATGGGAACAAATATGAACCTCTTCCAATCCATTGGCCAGACAGCTGTCCTCCATGTTTCCTGGCATAGACTGGTGAGCACATCCAAAACTGTATTCAATCTGTATGCTGAGCAAGTTATCCGAGAAACTGTACTCTATGAATAGGAGTATGGCATCAGGATTTGAGGGAGACTCATCAATAACCTGTATTACACAGATGACACAAACTTGCTTGCTTAAAGTTAGGAGGACTTGAAGCACTTATTGCAGAAGATAAAGGAATGCAGCTTTTCCCCCCCAAATGTATTCCATCTCAGTGTCAAGAAAACAAAGATTCTTATGACTGGATTGATAGGCAACACCATGATGGATGAAGAAAAGAAGATTAAAACTGTCAACAGCTTCAACTTGCTTCAATTCACAATTAACACCCTTGGTATCAATGGTCAGGTAAAAAAGGAGACACATTGCATGGGGGAAATCTGCAGTTAAGGACTTCTCAAAATTATTGGAAAGTAATGTCAGTTTGAGGACTAAGGTAAGTTTGATTCAGGCCATAGTCTTTCTGATTACTTACTATGCATCTGAGAGCTGGATAATGAATAAGGATGACAGAATAAGATTTTATAC
>NW_006399762.1:14163393-14164804 GCF_000299155.1 Elephantulus edwardii
GCTGCCTTTTTGGATCTTCTGTTCAGCTCTTTGGTGTCTTGGATTCTTCCTTGTGCTTTGGCTTCTCTATGTTCCAGTGCAATCTTCAGATCTTTAGAGTTTCTTCTGACATCCATTTTGGTCTTTTCTTCCTCTTCTGTCTTTGTGTTTTTTTGGTTTTTTTTTTAAAAAAAGTTTTATTTTATTAATTTTGATGAACATTTACAGAGATTTTGGATTTCCATTCATTCATTGTTGCATTTTTCTCCATACCCAGCCCTCCCCGCCTCCTTCACGCCCCTAGTTCACTCCTCACTTTGAAAAGCAAAAGAAATATTCCTTCTTTGGACTCTCTGGGTACATTGGTGTCCTGAGTTTGTATCACATCTACTTTTTTTTAAATGGCTATCAAATTCATTTGAGAACACTAATCAATACAGAAGAATTCTCTATGATCTCCTTCATCATGTTTCTCTCTTCCTCTTTACATCTTTTGTATTTTATCTTCAGCATCATCATCAGTAACTTCTCTATCAGGGCCAAATTCTTCTCCCCTGGTACAATGACAGACACATAGATCAATGGAATAGAATTGAGAACCCAGAAATCAGCTCATCTATTTACGGTCAACTGATTTTTGACAAGGGGTGAAATCAGTTAGGTGAGGAAATGACAGCCTTTTTAACAAATGGTGATGGCAAAATTGGAAATCTATCTGCAGAGGTATTAAACAAGATCCCTACCTCACTCCATATACAAAAACCAACTCAAGGTGGATTATGGACCTAGGACTAAAACCAAGAACTATAAAATTCATTCAAGAAAAGCTTGGAAGAACTTTAGTAGTCCTCTTCTGTCTTTGTAATGACCGTTTACACTCTTCCTGGGTGATACAGTTAATATCCTCCCACAACTCATCTGGTCTTCGCTCATTAGTGTTCAAGGCCTCAAACCTGCTCCTGAGATGATTCTGAAATTCAGGTGGGATGAATTTAAAGTCATATTTTGGCTCCTGTGAATTCAATTTCATTTTCCTCCGCTTCAGCTTGAACTTGCATATGAGTAATTGGTGGTCTGTTCCACAATCAGCTCCTTGCCTAGTTTTCATAACTGATACTGAGCTTCTCCAGTGGTTCTTTCCACAGATGTAATCGATCTGATTCCTATGCATACCATCAGGTGAAATCCATGTGTATAATCTGCGTTTATGTCTCTTAAAAAACGTATTTGTGGATCCAAGATGGCGGCAGAGGCAGAGACAGCGTGGTGAGCTGCGGGAGCAGCAAACCACTTAAAATAGGGCCATTATGGCCTTCCACAGACTTCGGCTTATTGATAATTGAACACTTAAACAGTTGATGACTGGCCCTCAGTGAAGATCGAGGCTCAACAACAGGAATTCAAGGATTCCCAAGGAGAAATGGGTGAGTCT
>NW_006399762.1:14199621-14203343 GCF_000299155.1 Elephantulus edwardii
TCTTTGGACATGTTTCTAGGAGTGGCTATTCCTTGGAGATGGGTATGATACTAGGAAGGTTAGTGGGTTGGCACAAAAAGAAAACCATTGTACAGGTAAATTGACATGGTGACTACTGCAATGAGCTCTTGTGTGTCAGGAAATGTGAGGATGGCACAGGGCACAGGATAGAATAGGGTTCAGATCTTTTGTTCATAGAGTCACGATGAGTCGTATTTGACTTGATGGTACCTAACAGCAACAGTGTTTCCTTGTTCTGCTTGAGGAAATGTTTCTGATCTAAGTATAGGTCTTGCATGAGTGCTATCAAATTCTGAAGGTCACATTCTTGTCAATGTTAGCCACAATTTGTTGTGATCCATATAGTCAAATGCCTTTCCATAGTCAGTGAAATATAGATAGACATTTCTTTGCTTGCTATTTCAGCAATAGAACAAATATCTACATTGTCTGACTCGTCTTCATTCTTCCTACCAAGATCTGTTCCAGCTAATATTTACTATTTTAAAGTTAAATGTTCCCCCTTCTAATGAAGATAAAAATCCTCCACTCCTCTTAGACCAACAGACATTAAATCCATTGTGCGTGCTGGGTACACTCCATGCGTTGTGATACAAGTATCCCCAGTCAGAATAGAAAATAAATCTGACTTGCCTTACTCCAAGAGACCACAATACCCTATATCAGTAGAGTGAATGTAAGGACTGGTGCGAATAATTGAATGACTGTACAATGCCAGGATGTTAGTGGATTAGCCTTCCCATTACAGCAACCAATACTGGCAGTTTTATTGCTGTTGTAATGTGTCATCAAGTCAGAACTGACACATGGGCAGCTCTCCAGCAGATTTTCAAAGGTTGTAAATCAAACAGGAGAAGATTGCCATTCTGTCTCCTATGGAGGAGATAGTGAATTCAAACAGTGTAGCTTCCAGCTGTTCTCACTAAAGATAGTATCACGTGATCTTTTATTAATAGAAAAAGTATACAAGATAACCTTCTATCAAGTTTGGCCTGTTGAGATCACCAACATATTACAGTCTTAACTAAGCATGGATCACATTGGCTCTCCACCAACTTTATGCTTACTAACTTGTTAATAGAATACCCCTAAGTAAAATTTGACACTGGTTAACAACTTAAATTTGGCCACTTTAATGTCTATGGCTTGTGAGGAAGACAGTAAGCTACTACACAGTTGTGAGGAGCAAAATCAGCAGACTTGCAAAGGAAGGCTAGATATTAAAGCTATCCCCGTGAAAAAGGAGAAAATGGTGCAACCACTCTGGAAGACAGTTTGGTGTTTCCTCAAAAAGCTGAACATTTCATATGATCCAGCTGTCCAACTGCTTGGAATATACTCCAAGAAAAAGATAACTGAGGCACAAATGGAGACTTGTACATCAATGTTTATAGAAGCATTACTCATCATTGCAAGAAGATGGAAATGACCCAAATATCCAAGCACAAACAAATGGTTTGAGAAATTAGGGTACATTCACACAATACACAGGGGCAAAGACTTCGTAAATTACCACCTAACTTGGAAGGGACTGAAAAACATTATGCTAAGTGAACAAACTCAGTCCTATAAGGGAAAATACTATATAAGATCATTATTGTAGAGTGTTTATGAGGATCCAAGGCATTTTAGGGGAAGAGAAGAAGGATGAGGATAGGGTGGGGTGAGTAATCATAGGGTTGCACATTTTGATGGGTAGAGAAAAGGGTTATTGTTGTTGTTAAAATGCCTTCGAGTTGTAGAGGACTCCTAATGACCTTATGAATGGAAGACCTGAATAGTTGTATAACTTTCCTTGTTTCTCCAAGGCAACTATGTTGGAAGTGGATGCCACTCCTGCTTCCAGATTTGTTTTAATCAGGGAACTCCAACAAACACTGTCCACCATGGGTAACAATTATCATATTTGACACATCAGCATCACAATGTTTAGCGTCACAGCAGCCATGGGTTACCTCTGTACAACAAATGGGCAGACCGGTGCTATTCCACTTAGAAGAATGTTTCACCAAATACAGTTAAATTTAAGAACCAAGGTAATGTCTAAACTCCATGTCCTCCATTATTCCACATTCTTCCGTAATCAAACTTTACCATTGACTTTCACCACCCAGAAACACCGTCTGGCATTTGTTCAGCATATGCACTGAAAACACTTGAGGAAACAATGTAGCCTTGATGCATATATTCCTTATTTTAATTAGTTGTATATACCCTTGCTCTGTGTGGATAATAGCTTCTTGATTAAAGTGTAGGTTTCATGTTGTTGTTGATTCCCATTGAGTCTGGCATGACTCACAGCCACTCCATGAACAAAAGACTTCATGCCTTTCTATAATTGTTGTTTCTCCAAGTTCATAGAGTTTCCAGAGTCATGAGGTTTAGGAATTGGATGCCATACCTGCTTCCCAACCTGTCTTAAACCCGGGATCTCCACTAAACTCTGTCTACCATGGGTAGCCCTTATGGCTTTGAGACCCCAATGATAAAAGTTTCAGCATCACAGCAAACCCAGATTACCTCTGCACAACAAATTGACAGAAACTCTATGACTTAGAAGAAATGGAAAGGATCTGGTGTGAAAAACAATTTATACAAATTTGTAAGTAAACCAGTAAATAAATACAAATTTTGCTTAACTAAATGAAAATAATGCAGATATAGTTTGGTTCCCTGATGAGAGCAGGTTTATAGATAAAAGGACAGGGATTGCAGGATATGCTGTAATTTCCCATATTCAAGTCACTGAGAGTCAATTCCTCCCAGCTGCTTTATCCCAGAAAACAGTTGATAGTTTGATTCAGGTACTTGAATTAGTAAGGGGGAAAAGTGTACAGATTTATAGAGACTGCAAATGTGTTTTCCTTATCTTATATGAACACAGACAGATATGGAAAAGAAGGGATCATCTTTCAGTCAGGGAGTCCCCGATAAATCATGGAGTAGAAATCGTTCAGTTATTACAAGTGGTAAAATTGCCACTTGAAATATCATTTTGCACTGTCAATCAGTCAAAAGCAAGGCTCCATATCAGAAGAAAATAATTATTCTGATAGAGAAGCAAAAAAGTCAGCTGTGGAAAAAACATACACCCATCTCTGGGGGGAAAATCTGATATACTGAGGAGGAAATAAACTGGGTTAAAAAAAAAAAAGATTCAACCAATCTGCTCTTGGATGAGGGGAAGAGAAGGAAAATCATTTAACCCTCAATACTTAGGGTGGAAAATAATATTTCAATTTCATCTAACAGTCCACACTGGGACAAAGACTAACACATTTCTACAAAAAGCAGTAGTGTTAATATAAAGGGATAATATAATCATACAGTTGACAAGGTCCCTTGTGTATCCAGAATAAGTCACAAGAGAGTTGCTCAAACCAGTGCAAATCTGTATGTAATAGAGATACTACAGTGTAGTATAATATGATTAATTAGTATAATTAATATATCTACTACATACAGACTTGCCACTAGGCCACCAGTGATTCCTTAATATATAAATATATAAAGTATGTAATTTGATATATGTCTGTGGGTATTTGAGGAAAATTGTTTTTGTTGTTATGTACCATCGACTCACCTGTAACCCTATGTATATAGCAGCTCTGACACCTGTCCTGTGCTGTTAGGGACCTCTCCAAAGTGCTGAAGAGCAATGATGTCACTCTGGATACTAAGGTGCGCCTGATACAGGCCAT
>NW_006399762.1:14203918-14206758 GCF_000299155.1 Elephantulus edwardii
CTTCAAGAAAGCAAAGATTCTTATCACTGGGCCAATTGGTAGCATCATGACAAGTGAAGAAGCAATTGATTTTTAACAATTTCAGCTTACTTTGGCTCCACAATCAACATTCTGTTGTGGGTTTTTGTTTGTTTGTTTTTAGAATAAACTTTTTATTTTATATTGTTTTGGGTACATTGTTTTTCATACTAGATCTTTCCCATTTCCATAATCCACCTCTTCCTCCACCCATCAAATTAATTATGCGACCCTATCATTATGCCCCTCAAATCCATCCTCCCTCTGTGCCCTCCCCCTTGGATCCTCATACATATTTTAATAGTTATCTATTTTTACAATAATGTTTTTATACACTATTTGTCCTTAGGGAACTGAGTTATTTCAGTTAGTATGATAATCTTCAGTCTCTTCGAAATTAGTGATTTACAAAATCGTTGTTCTTGTGTGCTGTGTAGTGTTCCATTGTGTGAATATACCATAATTGCAGTCTGTTTCCATGTTCTTGTCATGAAGCATAACTCTAGTAGGAACATAGTTATAAAACTCTCTGTCCCTCATTTTTCTTTTTCTCTGGATATATTCCAAGCAGTGGTATAGCTGGGTCATGTAGAATTTCTATGTTCCGCTTTCAGAGGAAATGCCAAACCCAAACTGCCTTCCAGAGTACTTGGACCATTTTACAATCCACCAACAGTATTTAAAAGGTTCTACTCTCTACATCTGTTCCAACATTATTTATTACTTGCTGTCCTGTTAGTAGCTACTGCTGCTGGGGCAAGATGGTATCATCCTTTTGATTAGCATCTCTCCTATTGCCAGTGATTTTAAGCATTTCTTCATGTGTTTGTCAGCCATCTGAATATCTTCCTCTGTGGAATGTCTATCCATGCCTTTTGCCCATTTTGTAATTGTGCTATCAGTCTTTCTTGTGGAGGCCCTGTAGGATTCTGTAAGTTTTTATATGAAAACTTTGTCTGAAATGGTATTGTCAAATATTGTGTTTGGTTTGTTTGTTTGTTTGTTTGTTTGTTTGTTTGTTTTAATCAGCAGTTTTCAGTATGTTGAAAAAAATTATTGAGGTCCCATTCAATAATTCTATCCTCTCCAGATTGTGCATTTCTGGATGTATTTGGTAGTCTCTTTATACCATTGACTAGGCCTTCTAAGCTTGATCTCAGTTTGTCTTTGATGAATTGCTTGTTTTGGGGCTTTACGCCCAGGTCTTTGATCCACCTTAAGTTGATTTTTGTGTATGGTGTGAGATGTGGATTCTATTTCAGCTTTTTGTAGATAGCAGTCCAATTCTTTCAGTACCAATTGTTGAAGAGGTGATATTTTCCCTATTTGATAGGTTTGATTTCCTTGTCAAATATCAATTGAACATAGATAGCTAGATACATTTCTTGGTTCTCAATTCTGTTCCATGTATTTATGTGTCTGTTATTGTACCAGTACCATTCTGATTTTGTCACTACTGCTGTGTAGAAGGTTTGAGGTCAGAGTTAGGGAGTGCTATGCCTCCTACTTCATTTTTGTTTTTTCAGAAATGCCTTGCTTATTTGGGCTCTCTTTTCTCTCCAAATAAACTTGATAATTTCTCTTTCGCTCTCCTTGAAAAATGATTTTGGATATCTGTATTGGGATTGTGTTAAACATGCAGATTGCTTTTGGTTGGATTGCCATTTTCACAGTAATGAGTCTTCCTATCCATGAACAAGAGACTTTTCCCCCCATTTATTTAGATCTTTTATATGTCTTGAATATATATATATATATATATACACATCTATCTATCTATCTATCTATCTATCTATCTATCTATCTATCTATCTATATGATAGTTTTCTTTGCATAAGTATTTTCTATCTCTAGTTAGTCTCACTCCCACCTATCTTAATTTATGAGTGGCTATTGTAAATTGTATTACTTTCTTGGTTTCCTTCTCTGAGTTCTTTTTGTTATTGTAGAGGAATCATACTGATTTTTTTTTATGTTCATCTTTTATGCTGCCACTCTACTAAACTGGGCTACTTGCTCTAAACAATTTCTTTCTTGAGTACTTGGAGTTTTCTCTGTACACTATCATATCATCAGCATATGGTTATAGTTTAAACATCACTTTGCCAATCTGGATGTATTTTATTTTCTTATCTTGTTATATTGCCCTGGTTAGCACTTTCAACACGGTATCGAATAGAAGTGGCGAGGAAAATGCTTTTAGTCTTTCTCCTTTGAGAATGATATTGGCTCTTGGTTTTGTATATATACTTTTCACCTATGCAGAGGAATTTCCTTTCTATACCAATTTTGCTGAATGTCTTTTTCAGTCAGGGGTGTTGGATTTTGACAAATGCCTTTTCTGCATCAGTCACTAAAATCATATGGTCCTTGTTATTTTGTGTGAATATGGTGAATTATGTTGATTGTTCTTTTTGTGTTGAACCATCCTTGCACACCAGTTATGAATCCCACTTAGTCATGGTGAATTATTTTTTTATGTGATTTTGGATTCTATTGATTAGAATTTTGTTTAGGATTTTTTCATTGATATTTATGAGAGATGTTGGTTTGTAGTTTTCTTTTTGGCCTGGTTTTTGTATTTCTTCATAGAGTGACTGGGAGTGTTCCTTCTTTTTCTATTTTTTTTCTAATATTTTAGGTAGAATGTGTGATAAATCTTCTCTTAATGTTTGGTAGAATTCAGATATGAATCAATCTGGTCCAGGACTTTTCTTATGGAGAAGTCTTTTTATTACCTGTTTAATTTCTTCTTTGGTGATGGATCTGTTCAAGTGTTCTATATCTGTCCTTGTCAATATTGGTAGGGATTTAGCTTAAAG
>NW_006399762.1:14207498-14213270 GCF_000299155.1 Elephantulus edwardii
TGCACTTGAGAAGAAAATGCATGTAGTTTTAGTTGGGTGCAATATTCTGAATACATCCACAAGGTATTGTTTGAGTTGGCTGATTATATAATTTAGATCTCTTGAATCTTCAGTAAATTTCTTTGGGGTTGACCTATCCTTTGGTAATAGTGGTATATTGAATCTCCTACCACCATAGTGATGATGTCTATTTCTTTATTTAATTCTGTCAATCTTTGTTTTATGTATTTTGTAGGTCTATAATTTGGTGCATAAATTGTTGAAGGTTATTTCTTCTTGATCTAGTATGCCTCTAATAATTATGTAATAGTCTTTGTTATCTTTTATGGTGTTTTCATTATTATTTTATTTATTTAGTTTAGTATTGCCACTCCTGTTTTATAGTTGTTGCAATTTGTTTGGTATATTTTTTTCCCAGCCTTTAATTTTGAGTCTGTCTTTCACCTCATTTTTTTAGCTGTGTCTCTTTTAGGCAAATTATTGATATGCTTTGGGTTTTTTTATCCATTCTTCTATTCTTTTTGTCTTAATTGGTGCATTTAGTCAATTCACATTAAGTGTGATTATTGTCATGCCAGGTTTCACTATTATTATTTTGCTATGTTCATTTTTCTTTTGATTCTAAGGTCCATGGACTTTCCTTTGGACATCTCTGTGTGAAACACTGCATTTAAAATTTCTTGTAGTTATGGTCTTCTTTTCACATTTTTTTTAACTTCCTTCTTTTCTACAAAGAATTTCATTTCTTCTTCATCCTTAGTGTTGAGCTTTGCTCGGTATAATATCCTTGGTTGACAATTGTTTCCTTTTAAGTTTCTTTAATATGCTTTTCCATTGTCTTCTAGGTGACATGGTTTCTGCTGACAGATCAGAACTTAATCAAATTGTTTCCCCTTTGTTGGTGACTCTTTGTTATTCTCACATTATTTTTTAATTTGGAGAATTTGACTACTATATGTCTTGATGTTTTTCTTTTGGGGTCTAGTCTATTTGGTGTTCTCTGTGCTTCTTGAATGTGGATTTCCCTTTCTTCATAATATCTGGGAAGTTTTCTTCTAGTACTTCTTCCCCAATTTTTTTAGTGACTTTCTTTTTCACTATCATGCTCTGGAATTCCAATGATACTTATGTTGTTCCTTTTGATGTCATCCCATATGATTATAATATTTTCTTACTTTTCTTTATATCTCATCTCTGATTTTTTTCTATTATGTATTTAGTGAGGCTCCTGTCTTCCAGCTCTCAGGTCTATCCCTTCAGTTCTATTCTTTGTTCAACCAACATGTTGGGCACTTCTACCACTTAAGTCATAATATTCTGGGCTGCATTTTCATGCATTATTTCCAGTACTGTGTTTGCTTTACCTTCTCTGTCTTTTGGTGTTTTTTCAAGGTTTTTTTTTGTTTTTTTTTTCTTTTTCTATAGCTGTTCCAGTTGCTCTTCATCAATAGATTTCTTCTAGACCATTGTTTCTGAGGTATTTGCTCTTTAATGGCTTCCATTGTTTCTTCAATCATTTACCTCTTCTGATGTAGCTGTTCAAATAACTTCACATCAACATATTCTCATGTTCTCTCTCTGGAGTATTCATTGGGTCTGCTATTTTAGGAAATGTTTGGTTGGGGTTTTTTTTTTCATGATGATAGAGACAGACTGTTGCTTTCCTGACATTATGTGAATCTTTTCTTGGTAGATGTTAGATTGTTTTTTCTATATAATGCTTCAGGGTATGGAAATATTGTGTGATAGACCTGTATATTGGTGCTCCTCTCTTGTTTTTCCAATGTGGGATGATGGTTGCCCTCCGAGATTGTGGTTCTACTGACCTCTTCTGCTTGCTCTTTAGAAATCCCACCAATGTCCAAGGCCAAAGTAGCTCCGTTTTCTACTCCAGGAGACAGCTCAGTGGCAGGTCCTTTGATGTATTTAAAGAAGTCAAATTATGGTCTGACCCTTGGACACAAAGAGACTTGTGTGATGGCTGAAAGTGGGTTTCAGAGATGGACATTTCCAGGCCAAGAACGGTGGGCTGAATTCCCTGCAGGGCTCCACTAAATCCTGGGTTGGCATAGTGTGGAATGGTGGTAGAAGAATGTTGATGTTCAAATCACACTCTGAACTGTGGAAGTAAAGAGACAGGTATATTGGTGGAAGGTGGGTTTCAATCTTTCCAATAAAGTCTATAGGTAATGTCACTGTTTATATTGTTAAAAAATGTATATCTAAGTAATAGATAATAGTAGATTGCTGTACTTGGAAAATTCTATGACGGAATATTTGATGTAATGAGTATTTTCTGAGTTGTTTTTTGCTTTCTTCCATCTTTTACATACAATCTCAAATATCAGTGCATCACAATTTCATTTTTCATCAGTTTTTAAGCTTTCATCAGCACTCAAAATTTAGTAAAAGTCTTCAATATTTTTCATTTTTTGTTATTAGTTGTTTATACCTCTATGATTATATAGTGGGAACAGTACTGAAATTACGTTATTGCTATTTTTACTTTCCTCATCTCCAGGAAGGCATCTGAGATAAACATCTGGTAGTGTTAAAATCTCTGTACAGTTGATTGATAGACTAATAGCAGAGGACTTTGGTAATATTATTCTTATCTTTTAGCCTCTTAAATTTGCAATTCCAAAAGTTATTCGGTTATCATTCATATGAATTTCAATTGTGGCATAAATATGTCTCTAAGAAAACAGTAGGATTTTATAAAGTATTTTTATTCACTTTTATATATTTATGAAGCATCAACCATACTACTCATTCTTCAGTTAAAAAAGAAATTGCATATAATGTCTTTACAAAAATCAGTAAAAAATGAAAATAATGATAAAACTGAAAAAAATGATTTATTAGTTATATATATTTACTAAATTAAAGAATTTAAATGCTTAATGTTCTCTATTTAATACATCTGCATTACATTGTACTTTTGCATTGTCACATAAACCATGATTATTCTTAAAACTGACACTTACTGACTCTGACAGTTGGAAAGTTATTTAATCTCCTTGAGGTTGATTTGTCTTATAACTAAAACAGAGATAATACCTACTTTTGAAGCTCTTTCTCTGAGAATGAAATTATATAACACGTAAAATAACATGTGTAGAATAAATTGTAATTATTATCCAGAGTACCATAACCATAGATCTTATTATAAATAATTTTATAACCTTCACTATCAAAAATATGTATAAGCTTCTCATAAACTATTAATTACTAAAATATGGTATCATTAATGTGGTAAATTTAACAGTAAAATAAACAAAATTTCTGGTTTTGTAGCTCCTTTCCTCAATTTAAATACAATAAATGTACAAATGCCTCTTTATTATTTGCATAATTCAGCAATCTAGTGTACATTTAAGTTTTGCTATATTGTTCAAAATATTCATGAAACATGACACATTTTGATATAAGGGATTATTTTCTTCTTCATCTGTGCAAACTATTCTTAAATATCAGGTTGACTCAGTAATAAAAGAAATACTTACTTGTTCAAATCACCATTAAATTAAGATAACGATGTGTTATTGACACAAAATGTATAAAGTGATAAAAAATTGAGCCAAGAGTTGGAGAGGAAAAGGGAAACTAATAATTCTCTGAAAAAGTATAAATCAGTCAATCAGTAGCTAAATGAAATTGTTGTTGTTGTTATGTACCATCAAGTCATCTGTGACTCATAGTGACCCTGTGTACAACAGCTCTGAACCCTGTTCTTTCTTGAGCCAACCATATTGTGTCTGACACACCTACCCCTATTACTCCAGTTACTGAGTCAATTCATCTCATTGAGAGTTTCTTCTCTTGTACTGTCTCTTCACACTTCCAAGCATGATATTTCTCTCCAAGGACTTGCTTCTCCTTGCAACATGGCCAAAGCATGTCAGATGAGCTTCAGGATCCTTGCCTCCGAGGAGAAACATGGTTTCACACTCTCTAGGATTAACCTGTTTGTTCTCTTTGTAGTCCATGGTCAATACTCTTCTCTAGCATTACAGCTCAAAGACATAAACTTTCCTTCTATCATTCCTAGTCATTGTCCAGCTTTCTGATATGTGCTACATAATTGCAAAGTCATGGCATGGATCAGGTGCACCTTAGTCTCCAGACCGACACCGTTATTCTTCAGTGCTCTGGAGATATCCCTTGCTGCTTTCCTAATGGAAGTCATCTTTTAATTTTCTGACTGCTAGTACCAACAGTGTTGACTGGGGAGCCAAGCAAACTAAAGCTTTTAACAATCTCAGTTTATTCACTATCATGATACTGCCAGTCGTCCTCATAGTGAGAATCTTTGATTTCTTGATGTTGAGCTTCAGTCCATATTATAGGCTACACCCCTTAACCTTCAACAGCAAGTGCTTCAGGTCTTCTCATTTTCAGCAAGCAAGGTTCTGTCATCTGCATAACACAGGTTGTTAATGAGTATTCCTTCATTCCTGATGCCTTATTCCTCCTCATAGGGCCAAGCTTCCTTAAAGATCTATATCACATATAGAATGAAAAGGTATGGGGATAGGACACATCCCTGGTGCACACCATTTCCTGATTTTGAACCACACAACATTTCTTTACTCTCTTCTGATGATTGACTCCTTGTCTGAGTATTGAATTCATATAAACACAAGTGAATTTTCTGGGATTCTTATTCTTCACAGAGTTAACCACAGTTTGTTGTGATCCATACAGTCAAATGCCTTTGCCTAGTCAATGAAACACAGGTTGAAATTAGTATGTCCTTTATTACTAATTAGACACTTTGAAGATTACCTAGAAAAAGCACATCTTTTTTATTTAAGATTGTACTAGAGAAAAGAGGAGAAAATTAAATACAAAATAGTAATAACTAATGATTAAACAGATGTATTGTACTTAAAAGGCAAAAATTATAAAACTGAATATAGGTAAAACCCAATTATAAAGGGAAAGGTGGAATGGTTATAAGTACTGTCATTATGCTCCATTTAAAAAAAATCTTCCCTATAAGTTTGATCTTACTTGTTTATGCTGTTGTTTATTGTCAAGTTGGAATAGACCCATAGGTAACCCTCCAGGTGGTTTAAATAAGCAGTAAATCACATAGGAAGAGATTGCCCATCTTTGAGCCATATGCCTTTGGGTTAGCAGTACAGCTTCTTACCACTAGGCCACCAGACCTCCCTAGTTTCTTGTCATTGTTATGTGCTATTGAGTAGTGACTCAGTGACCCTGTGTACAACAACTCTGAACTATACCCTGTCCTGAGCAAGTCTCACTAATTCTTCATTGTCCCAGTAACTGTATTAATCCCTCTCATCCAGGCCTTCCTCTCCTGCATTGTCCCTCCATGTTTCTGAGCATGATGTCCTTCTCCAAAAATTGGTTCCTCTTGGCCATGTGCCCAAAGTATGTGAGACAAAGCTTCAAAATCCTAGTCTCCAAGGATAAACTTGGCTTCACCTTCTCCAAGAGACAATTGTTTCTTTGGCAATCCATGGTATGTTCAAGACTCTTCTCCAGCACCACAACACAAAGACAGCTATTCTTCTGTCACTTTTAGTCATTGTTCATCTCTGTGCATCCTAGCAAGTAATAGCAAAGACCGTGGTTTAGACTAGGCAAACCTTAGTCTCTAGAGTGGCATTGTTGTCTTTCAGTACTCTGGAGAGGTCCCTGACAGTAGATTTTCCCAATGCAATTTGTCTTTTGATTTCCTGATGGCTGGTGTTAAGAGTTTTGACTGTGGAGCCAAGCAAGATGTAATTGCTAACAACC
>NW_006399762.1:14214345-14217185 GCF_000299155.1 Elephantulus edwardii
GTGTCAGAGGCAGTGCGATTGGCACAGGATAGAATAGGGTTTAGGGCTGTTGTACATAGGGTCGCTATGAGTCACAAATGACTTGACGGCACATAACAACAACAACAACATTTCTCCTGTGACCTTGGAATAATAACAATGGAAATTTTGTGTAAGGAAAGGGTGAATAGACTTCAAAAATGGAAGAAGATAAATAATCTATAATCCTCATGAGTTAGGAACAATAGCATCTTAGATCTTGCTATTTCATAATAACATATTTAGTATTCCCAAAACTTCCAAGGACAGATTTAAAGTTAAAAACAAAACAAACAAACAAACAAACCAAAAAAAAACCAACCAAAAAAACAAACAACCAACTAAGAAAAAAAAAGTATGTTTTTTAGGGAAGAAACAATAAAGTGAATACTTACTTGCAAGACTAAAACAAGAAGTTTGTATGAAATTTTTACTCTAATTCAATCAAATAATATAGGTAAAACAATGGTTCATTTCTACTTTGTTCATAAAAAGTCCTTATCACATAATCCTTTACTTCAGTTAGGATGACATTGGACACTCAGTTGAGGACTGTTCTTCACATATGGTTACCAATTACCTGTCTGTCATATTGTGGTGAATTTCATGATGCTGAAAGTTATGTCACTGACAATTAAAGTCAGGGTCACACGTTAGACTAGTTTCTGAAGAGTTTCTAGATAAACAGAGATTAGGAGGGAGGACCTTGCTTTATACTTCTAAAGTAAACTGCCTAGTGAATATCTATGAGCAGCAAGAGGACCTTGTGGGAGTAACTGCCTTTTCAAAACTGACCTTAATGACTATGTAGTAAAGTATTCAGAACCTTTATTTATTAAAGTTTATAAAGTTTTCAAAGGGCAATTTTTTCAGAAGTGGAAGGGTAGTCTGGAGACTAAGGTGTGCCTTATCTAGGCCATAGTCTTTGCATTTACTTGCTAGGCATCAGAGAGCTGGACAATGACTAAGAATGACAGAAGAAGAATTGATATCTTTGAGTTGGGGTTCTGGAGTAGAGTCTTGAACATACTATGGACCACAAAACATGGGTCTATCTTGGAGAATGTGAAATCAAGTTTTTCCTTGGAGGCTAGGATTTGGGAGTTCCATGTAACATATTTTGGGCATGTGGCCAGGAGAGACTGATCCTTGAAGAAGGACATCATGCTCAGAAGGGTGGAGAACAGCACAAGAGAGTAAAACCCCAGATGAGATGGTTTATTTAATACAGTAATTAGAGCAATGGGTGTAGATGTGACAGAAACAGTGACTGGTTCAAGTCAAAACAAGTTTCAGATGTTTTAAACAGAATTGCTCATGAGTTGCAAGCAACTCAATAGCACTTATCACAACATATTATTAATATCACAGACAAGCAAAATCCTGCAGAAGATTATCTAAAAACAGCTGGAACAATATATTGACATAGAACTGTCAAAACTGGAAGATGAGTTTAGAAGAGGCCTTGACACTAGAGTCATCATAGCTAAATCATGAATCTTGACTAAAAACAGAAAGTACCAGAACAATGTCTGTGTTTCATTGATTATGCAAAGGCAAAGGCATTTGAAACTGTCAATAGTAACAAACTGTGGCTAACACTGAAAACAATTGGAATCCCAGAACACTTGATTGATTTATGTGAAACATATACTTGGACCAGGAAGCAGCCATCAGAACGTAGCAAGGAAACACTCCACGGTTAAAAGCCAGGAAAGGTATCAATCAGAGATACGTCCTGTCTTCATACTTTTCAATCTATGTGTGGAATAGGTCATGTGGAAAGCTGGACTTTATGAGGAGAAATGTGTGATAAGGATTGGAGAAATATTATTTAAAAAAAAACAAGCAAACCTGTGTTATGCAGGTCATACAACAGTGTTCATCAGAACTGAAGAAGACCTGAAACATTTGCTTCAAAAAATCAAGGACTGCAATCTTCCATATGGATTGAAGGTCAACAACAAAAAACAAGGATTCTCACCACTGGGTCAATGACTAGCATAATGAAAAACGGAGAGGAGACTGATATTATTTACAATTTCAGTTTGTTAAGTTCCATAATCAACACCCTTGGCACCAACAGTAAAGACATGAAAAGATGAATTCCATTGGGAAAAACTGTTATCAAAGACCTCTCCAGAATGCTGAAGAACAAAGATGTCACTCTAGATACTAAAGTTTTCCTGATCTGTGCATTTTGTTGTTGTTGCTATGTGACATCAAGTAGCCTGAGACTCATAGCCACCCTCAGTACAACAGCCCTAAATCCTGTTCTGTCCTGTGCTGATCTCACTGTCTCCAACACATCTACCTGCATTACCCCAGTCACTGAATCAATTCACCTCAAGAGGGTCTTCCTCTCCTATGCTGTCCCTCTACCCTCCCAAGCATGACGTCCTTCTCCAAGGACTGGTCCCTTCTTAGAATATGTCTAAAATATGTCAGACGAAGCTTCAGAATCCTTGCCTCGAAGGATCAACTTGGTTTAACCCTTTCCAGGATGAACCTATCAATTTTCTTAGCAGTCCATGGTATATTCAATACTCTTCTTCAACACCACAGCTCAATGGCATTAATCCTCCTTTAATTCTCTCTAGTCATTGTCCAGCTCTCTGACACATAGCAAGTGATTGCAAAGACCATGGCCTATATCAGGTCTACCTTAGTCTCCAGAGTGGCACCATTGCTCTTCAGTAATTTGGAGATGACCTTAACAGCAGACTTTTCCATAGCAATAAGTCTTTTAATTTTCTGGCTACTAATGTGGAGCCAAGAAAACTAAAACTGTTAACAATTTCAATTTCATCACTATCCATCCT
>NW_006399762.1:14217920-14220195 GCF_000299155.1 Elephantulus edwardii
ACGTTTAATGAGATTAATAAAGTATTTAGACTAGTTGGGTTGTGTTGGAGGCAGTGAGATTGGCACAGGATAGGGCAGAGTTCAGATCTGTTTTACATAGTGTCACTATGAGTTGCAGTTGATTTTTGTATCACATGTCAAAAATGCTAAAATATATTATAAAAGTATGTAGGATATATTTTTATCCCCATGTCATAATGTTTAGAGATATAATAAAAATTAATATGAGAGATATGTAATGTTAACTTACATTGTAAAAATTACTGGTTCTGTTCAGTTTAATGCTGAGGTACACTGTAAAAATGATTAAGTTTTTGTTGGTTTAACTATATTGGATCTTGTTATATTGAGAAATATATTGTTGTAATTTAGAGGACAAAAGTAAATCAGTTGGAGATTAATTGGATATTCTAAAAGGTAAACTTTGCTCTAATAGAATTCTTGAAGTGAGTAGGATTTGGTATAGAGTTTGGAACATAGCCTAAGAAAGATTAAGTCCTACTCAGTATTCTGAAGAGAGTTACATTTGAAAGAAGACAAGGAGAAAAAGATACTTTGCCAATGAATTAATGTAAATAAAACTGATGCTTTATCAATGTTATAGTATGTTTAACTCATGATAACCACCACCTGGGGCTACCTGATGAATGGATAAGTGAAGAAGGGTTACTTGTTGGTGGATCAGAAAGTTTTGAGGATTCCTAATGTATGGACTTAACCCTCATGAGGCTCAGGTTTAGTGACGTGACTAGTTCTGAAACACAGGAATAAGTGTGGACTCCTGAGTTTATGGCTGATACATATTTGGACCTAGCTACAAATGGTTGAGGATGTATACCTGAACCAATTATATAAAGAGATGTTTTATGCTGTGAGCTAATACTGATTATTGTTGTTTGATTATTTGCTCTGGACTGAACCTTTGCTTATAGATGTGATGCACAAAGTCTCAGCTAATAGAATGTTCTTCAGAAAAAAAGACGTGCTTATTTCCTCAGAATATGGGCTTGATGTTGTTATTGTTGATTGCCATCGAGTTGAGCACGACTCATTGCAACCCTTTGAACAAAAGACCTTGAAGCCTTTCTAAAACTATTGACATTTATCAAAGTTCATAGAGTTTCCAGAGGAATGTTGTTTAGAAAGTAGATGCTACTCCTGCTTCCAACGGGTTTGACAGAACTGAACAAATCTGTAATTAACTATCTATAATGGGAACATTGGGATTTAATTAGTGAAGCAGCTGGATTACATAATTCCATGAATATAGATGATTATAAAGTAAAGGTTCATCCTTCAGATAGTGAGAAGTAATGTCTAGAAAAGCCAGGGGTAGTTCAAGATGTCAGAAATCTTGAAAATTTGCTTTCTCCCCCCATTGTGTTTTGGGGTCCTAGCTTCCAGATACATTAACTGTTGGCATATGGTCTTACCTATCTTCAATGGCTAGGGACTAATATAAGAGATTACATTCTACACTGTAAGAGACAGTGGTGGAGAGAGGTGAAAATAATACTACATACTGTGAAGAAACTGTGGCACTGCTGTGAAGAGAGTATGGTAAGGTTACAAAAGAGTAAGGAAACCAAAGTTTTCCTGGAGATGGAACCACAGTTAAAGGTTTTGCTTCTGACTTTAACTGCACTGTGATAAAGTTTGCTGGATGATTAAGGAAACGAGAGGTTGCTTTTTGCTGTTCATTCTGAACTTTCACTATTGAAACACCATGTTTTATTGTTAATTTAGCTTGGGACTGCTGAACTAAACCTAGACATTCATTGTGTTATATTCTTTGCCTCCACCACTCCCCAACCTATTTCTCTAATAAACTTCACAACTGTGAGTAAAGTCTCTGCATTAATTTGTGATAAACATTTAATTCAATGATTCATAGAAATAGGTTCAGGGGTAATATATCTGACTATGCAGCTATTTGTATATGGATGTTATTTATGGAGACAGTTCCCCTTTTTGAAGTATGTAGAAGTCAGATTTGGCCTTCACCATGTTACCACTCTTCCTTTCATATCTACCCTGCCATGGTGAAGAAGTTCTGAAAAGGGACATTTCCTAACGTTGCTGTATGATTCATGCCATGAAAGACAATTACTTTTCTGCCACGGAGCATTGGTTGAGACTGATTCGATGATAGAATACATAAGATTTTTAATGAGACCTGAAATATACATATCATGTCATAAGTGATGTTTGATATATACTCTAAGAAATAAAATGGCACCCAAAATCAGTCCTTTTTTTAAATAAAATGGTAATG
>NW_006399762.1:14221258-14222452 GCF_000299155.1 Elephantulus edwardii
GGTGTTGGAATTAGTGAGACTGGCTCAGGACAGGACAGGCTTCAGAGGTGCTATAGTGTTGCTATGGGCCACAGGTGACTCAACAGCACATAACAACAACTACAGTTTAGCCATATGGTAAAAAAAAATAGGACATAGAAAACAGTAACATTAATGGGACACCAGTATTGAGCATGGACTTATGGAAAACACTGGAAATTTAGGAACACATTAGAGGTGGACCTGTTAATCCCTGTCTAAAGCAGAGAAAACTGGGCATAGAACCACGGGCCATGAGTATCTCTCTGAAGGACCAAAGGAAATAAGAAAAGAACAACCCATAACTGTCCCAGAGCAAAAAGCAGATAAAAAAAGTCCATAGATCAGCCCCTTTGTGTCTGCCGAGATCCACCAGCAACAAGATTTAGAGACTGACAGTTATGGTACCAACAATGGGCTTCATTAGAGAAGGAAATTGGAGATTGGGGGAGGCAAAGAATATCACAATTGTCACCCATAATAAGTCCAGATTTTAGCTCAATGGCTACAAGGCACAACTCCTCAGTTAGCCCAAATTCCAGTTTTAATTCAATAAATAACTTTTCCATCAACCATCAAAGACAAGAATGGCAAAATTCAGCTGAGGTCAGTACAAATGCAAGACAGCTCAGGTCACACCTTACCACTATTTGTCCATATCAATGCCACAGTCTCTCTATCATCTGGATCTCACTTTTCTGCCACAAGCTTTATTCCTCTCAAGTCTTTCTGCTCGGTGTGGAAGCACTCTTACTTATCCTAGTCCCACAGCAGTTGCTGATTCGCAAGACCATGCTGATTTATAAGACAATGAGTCTACTACAGTCCTGCCTAGTGGCTGAGATAGCATTGATGTACATATGTAACCCTATCTTTCATGAATGGGAAGAGACTTAAAAGGGGAAGCATTTGTCAGACTCATCTGCTATGAGCAATGTGAACTGACAAAATCACTAAACCTCATGTCCATTCTTGATTCGGAAAAGTTTAGGTAAAAATAAATGACAAATGAGAGGAAGGAGAAATACTATCTGAGGATTAAGGAGTGAATAAGTGGGTCTTGCAGCAAATAAAATAGAACATGTTATTACCATTACCTATAAAGAGATGCAGAACAAGGGAATAAATTTCTTCAGCTAAATGGAAGAGACTAGAAAAGCAAAGCCAACATGTTGT
>NW_006399762.1:14226442-14233837 GCF_000299155.1 Elephantulus edwardii
TACTAATCTTGGCAGAAATAAATATGACTATAAGTATGCTGTCAATGATAGGATAATATTCATAGACTTTTGTCAGATGTGAAGAAATTGAATATTTTGCAAATTTATACAATCTGAAATTAATGGACGTTTGTTTCATGGTCTAATTTTTCAGTTATTTCCTGAGAATACAGTTGAATAAATATAATTAAAGAGTAGAACTGTGACAATGGTTTTCCATTTCCTTCTTCTAAACTAGGTAGACCTTGTCTGTCCTAATGATAGTTTTGAGGTCCATACACTAGTTAAATACGAGCACAATTCTGGAATTCCCATTCCTCTTACTGGTGTCCATAATTTGTGATTATCAACATGAATGAATGCTTTTGCATAGTCAATAGAAAAAGATCTATTCTTTCCTAAGTTTTCCATGACCTTTTTTCTTTTTTATACATGATGTTATCAATGTTATCCCATAAATTATCTTCCCTTCTTTCATTAGTGTTCTCTTTCAAATCCATTCATAATATAGTCACAAAATTAAAATGGGATGTATCCATAAAAATCTGTGATATGCAGATTATACCACCAGACATGTGTCTTATTAGCGTGATATATGGGGAAAATTATCCAGAATTCACAAAAGATTTAAATACACGAGTACAATAATTCCAGAGCACAACAAATATGATGAATAAAAAAAACCAGCTTTGAAGGAAATAAAAATGCAACAATGAATCAATGGAATTCCGAAATCTCTGTAGATGTTCATTAAAATAAAAAAAAATGAAATTGGAAGCACCAATGTCTAAGAAGATATATTTAAAATAGAAAAGACTATATCTCCGCAATATATCAACCTTCAATTTTCAGCAGATTTATCACCCTCCAATAAAGAAGAAAAAGGAAAATAAAAACAATTATTTACAGTTCTGAAATTATGAAAATTGTTTTTGTCATTCTGTGCAATTGAGTTGTTTGCAATTCAAAACAAGCTTATGTACAACAGCTCTGAATCCTCCCCTATCCTGTGCCAATTTACTTGTCTCTGACACACCTATCCCCACCACCCCAGTCGTTGAATCAATCCATCTCATCCTGGGTCTTCCTCTCTTGCACTGTCCCTCCAACTCCCAAGCATGCTGTCCCTCTCCAAAGACCAATCATTTCTCGTATAATGTTCAAAGTATGTCTGATGGAAGTTCAGAAACCTTGTCTCCAAAAAATAACATGGTTTAAATCTCTCTAGTATAGACTTGTTTGTTTACCTAACAGTCCCAGAAAAGAATATATTCAATACTGTTCTCCAGCACCACAGCGCAAAGGCATCAATTATTCTTCAATCATCCCTAGTCATTGTCCAGGTTTCTGGCACATAGCAAGTAATTATGAAGACCATGACCTGGATCAGGCACACCCTAGTCTACAAACTGATATCGTTACTCTTCAGTACTCTAGAGAGGTCCCTGACAGCAGACTTTCCTAATGCAATACATCCTTTAATTTCATGACTGTTGGTATCAAGAGAGTTGGTTGTGGAGCCAAGCAAACAAAAGCCATTGAAAATCTCAATCTCTTCATGGTCTATCGTAATCCTGCCAATTGCCTAGTGGTGATAACCTTTGTTTTCTTTTTTATTATGTATTTATAAATTATACTAGTTTCTTTACAAAATTTAATTACATTGTTTTCCATAATGGATTCTTCCAATTTCCCTCACCCTCCCACACATCAAATTGTACAAGTCCGTGGTTACTCCACCCCTCAGCTTGCACATCCTCATCCCTCTGCTTCCACCCTCCCCCACCCCTTGGATCCTTATACTTATTCTACAATAATGAATCTTTGTTTACTTGATGTTGAGCTTCAGTCTGTATCTACGCTTGCAGTCTTTGGCCTTCTGAAGTAAGCACTTCAGGCTCAGTTTCAGCAAGCAGAGTTGTATCATCTGCATAATATAGATTGTTGATGAGTCTTCCTGAAATCCTGATGCCACATTCCTTCTCATAGAATCCACTGGTCTGGATGATCTGTTCTGCATATAGATTGAAAAGGTATGAGATAAGGACACATTCCTGGTATACACCCCTCCCTATTGCTCTGTTCTGAATACTGACTGCCTCCTGATCCAAGCATAGGTTTCTCATAAGCATGATCAAGTATTCTGGAATTCTTATTATACTCAGAATTAGCCACAGTTTGTTGTGATCAACACAATCAAATGCCTTTTGCATAGTCAACGAAACACAATTAGGCATTCCTTTGGTACTCTCTGCTTTCAGCCACGAGTCATTTAACTTTAGCTATAATATCAGTTGTATCAGAGCCTCTTCTAAAACCAACATTCACTTATGGAAGTTCTCAACTGATGTCTTGCTCCAGGTATTTTTGGATAATCTTCAGTAGAACCTAGCTTGCATTTGATACTAATGATATAAAGCTAAAATTGTCAATCCAATGGGAAAAAAATCCCAAATTTTCCAACAGTAGGTGAAATAACATTTTATATAATAAAAATGCATTTTATTAAAAGTAAAATTAAACTGATGTGTGCTCTAAAATGGTATTTAATATTTTTATCTACATAAGAAAAGCAAAAGTAATTGTATATATGCATTATGTATAAAATATCTTTTCAAAGTTTGAGATTTTGTCCACAGCATGAGTCAGAGCTCTATCCTTTCTCCATACCTATTCAATCTGTATGGTGAGCAAACCATTAAAGAAGCCAGACTTTATGAAGAAGATTGTTCATTTTGCCAGTGACACGGTCTTGATTGCTCAAAGTGAGAAAAGCTTGAAGCATTTGCTATAGAAGATAAAAGACTACAGCCTTCAATATGGATTGTATTTCAATATCAAGAAAAGATAAATTAATCAACCAATAGGCAATATAATGACATATGGAGAAAAGAGTTTTTATCTTACTTGGATCCACAATTAATACTTTTGTTACCAGCAGTCAAGACACCCAAGAGCATTGGAAAAAATTGCTGTCAGCAATCTCTGCAGAGAACTAAAGAATAATGATATTAGTTTTAAGACTTAGGTGCACTTGATACAAACTATAGTCTTCTTGATTTTTCAGTATGCATGTGAAAGGAGGACAAAGACTAAAGATGCCAGAAGAATTGATGCCTTTGAGTTGTAGTGTTAGAGAAAAGCACTGAATATCCCAAGGATTTTCAAGAGAACAAACAATTCTATCTTTGATAAGATGAAGCCAGAATGTTCCTTGGTGGCAAGGATGGTTAAACTCTGTCTCATAAACTTTGAACATGTTGTTAGGAAGGACCACTCCTTAGAGGAGGATATTATGCTTTGAAATGTAGAAGATCAGCAAAAGAGAGTAGAGAGTTTATCTTTCAATATGACTTCTTTAACTCTTATTTAACGTTGCTATGTGGATGAATGAGTCCACACAAATGGAGAGAATTGGCCTATCCTCGAGGGGACTGGCTCTCTACCATTCCACAATACTGGGTCTCAACAATGTACAAGAGAATTATCTAGTCTTGCCAGTAAATTGAAGACCTCTAGCTGCAGAGACATCTAGATGCTGTAGATGGGGACAATTCCCCACTGTGAAATTGGTAAACATCAGATATGACACTCCCTATTTGTCCCTCACTCTTTTTACACAGCAGAAAACCTTAACCAGCTGGATCGATACATTGACTATAACAATAGGCTCAAGCATATCAGAGATAGTGAGGAAGGCACACAAAAGAGAACACAGTCCAGATCTATTATTCATAGGTTTGTTATGACTTGTAATTTATTTGATGGCACACCACAATGACATTGTTGTTTGTGTTGTTTACTGTAGAGTCAGAACAGTCCCATAGCTGACCCTCTAGTGGATTTCCCAAGGCATTGTTCATCTTTCTCCCATAGAGTAACTAGTGACCTCAAACCAAATGCCTTCAGAATTGTAGAAAGGATCATAACCTTGTATTAACCTGAGTCATTCTCATTATCGTTGTATTGTTCAAGCCATTTGTGGTCAACTTGTAAATTTATCCATTTGAGGATCTTACTCTATGTCATAGACCCTTGATATTACCCAGCATCAGGTCTAAGGTCATAATGTCTAAGGACTCCCCGCTCCCAAAACATTGCAAATATATAAGAAAATTAATCTGCGTGGTAAGGATATTACAAGGTCTCAGAAGCTGTCATTAGTAATTTCTCAACCCTCCAGAGTTAAAACACATGATTATCATTTATTATCCTTTTCACATGTGTATTGTGAAGTAAGTGACTATCTCACCTTCCCCTAAAAATTGTAGCACTTTTAGGACTATTTAGAGCTATTGTCTGACTTTCTGACAGACAAAACACAATCCCTCATTTGTTTTTTCCTCTCCTTTCCTGTCTTGTAAAGAACAAAACAGACCTGTCTCAATAATAAAATGTTAGTGCAAATATCCCCTTTTATCAGTACATATTATTCTTCAATGTACTCTTCTAAGAAATAAAAGTTATCTGATAGCAGGGACTGTGTCTTTCTCTTTATTATATTCAAGACTTCAAATAAATTCAAAATAGGAGCAACGGAGATAATACCAATAAAGCTTGAAAAGTTATTAGAATATTATAATGAAATGCATTATTAGATTATAAAATTGTTAATTGAAGTTATTATCATCACAATAATTGATTCCTTTAATGTATTGCCTCTGGACATAATGAAAGATTTAACAATATTGGTAGTACACCCTTAAAAAATATCCAATCACTTGTCCAATACTATAAAGATTATTTAGAATTAGATAGCTAAGAAAATGCTGTCTGCATATTAGTCAGCCTGTCACATTATTTATGTAATCATAAAAACAAGTCTCATTAATAAAGAATATATATGTATATATGTATTATTTTAAAAATGATGATGTACATTTAAACACAGCATGACAATGTAAGTGTTAAGAAACACAGAAAAACATAACAAGAAAAACAGATGCTTAAGTGTTTGAAGATACAGAAACCAGTCCGAAATCCTCTTTCCTTTCAGAGTGACTTGGGGAAAAGTTATTGAATTCATCTGGATCTAAATGCTTACTCTCTTAAAAGAAACCAGTGTGACTTCCATGTCCTAAATCTAATCTTATGCCAATCTGGCAATGAAACATTGAAACAATGGAAAATACTACAAAAATGAGCTAAACTAATGTAATTTAGGACATTTATTAACAATTATAATCAGAGAAAAGTAATTTTCATATTCTAATTCTTAAATATTATTCAGAATTGGAGTCTTTTAGGATGTACCTGCTGTTGTTATTGTTATGTGCTGTCAAGTCACCTACGACTCATACAGACCCATTGCATGATAACTATGAACTCTCCCTTATCCTGTCGCTGACACATTTACCCAATAATCCCAGTTACTGAGTCAATCCATCTCACCCAGCGTCTTCCTCGTCTAAGCTGTTCTTCCACCCTTCCAAGCATGATGCCTTTTTTTAACAACCAGTCTGTCCTGACCACGTATTCAAATCATGTGAGATGGAGCTTCAAAATCCTTGATTTTGATTCCAAGGAGCAATTTGGATTCATCCTTTCCAAGATAGACATGCTTATTCTCTTAGCAGTTCATGATATTTTAAAAATTCTTCTCCAGCACCACAACTCAAAGACATCAATTCTTCTATTGTTGTTAGTCATTGTCCAGCTCTATGAAACATAGAAAATAATGTCAAAGACCAGATCAGCCACATGTTAATCCCTAGTCTAGCATTATTTCTTTTTCAGCACTCTGGAGAGGACTCTGACAGTAAATTTGCCATTGCAATGTGTCTTTTAATTTTCTAACTGCTGGTGCCAAGAGTGTTGCTTACTAAATTGAGCAAGCTAAAAATGTTAACATTTTCAATCTCTTCTCTAACACGGTGCTGCCACTTACGTCAGTGGTGAGAATCTTCCTTGATATTGATCTTCAGTCCATATTGGCGACTACAGTCCTTGATATTATGCAGCAAATATTTCATATCCTTTTCAGGTTCAGCAAGCAAGGCTGTGTTATCTGCATAACACAAGTTGTTGATGAGTCTTTTTCTCCAATCTGGATGCCACACTCTTCCTCAAAAAGTCCAACCTCCTGAAGAATCTGTTCTACATATATATTGAAAAAAATAAGGAGACAGGATGTATCCCTGACACACACCTTTCTTGATTTGGAACCATACAGTGTTTCCTTGCTCTGTTTTGACAACTATTTCCTGGTCTAAGCATAAATTTTGCATGAACACACCCATCAAGTCTGAACTGACTCATAACTGAGACTCTAATTAATCTTTCTATATTGTCAATTGCATAGGAGAGATTATCTATCTTTCAGGTCCATTGGACATAGGGTCTCTATGAGTTGTAAGTGACTCAACAGCACGTAACAACAACAATGTGGTCTGTAACGGTGCGTCTTAGTTTCCAGAGTGATATCATTGTTCTTTAGTATTCTAGAGAGGATTCTGAGAGCAGACTTTCCCAGTGCAATTTGTCTTTTAATTTCCTGAATACTGGTACAATAACATCAACATAGAGAGAGAGATCAGGTGGCCCAGTGGACAGAAGGCAATACTATCAAGCTGAAGGTGGGTGACTTTTAATCTGTGGCCCTCAGGCCTGTCTTTCATTGTTTTTGTCAGACATTCCTCTGGGTTGTATAGCCCTGGTGTACAAGTTGCTGTACAGCGGTAACTTGTGGTTGCTGTGAGGCTGAACACTGTTGACACTGATATGTCAAATGCATTAATGGCTGATTATTCAATGCCGACTGAGAGTGGGGTGGAGCTCCACAAATGAAACAATCATGGAAGAAGGAGTGGCATCCACTTCCATAATAGCTTACCTCCAGAAACCCTATGAACCTGGATAGAGGATGAGAGACACCCAAGCGTTGAGGATGCTCCTTCATAGGGTCGCTATGAGTTGCCTGCAACTCTACGGCACTTAACAACAACAACAACTGGTACCAAAAGAGTTGATTGTGGAACCAAGCAAACTGAGGTTACCAACAATCTCAATCTCTTCTCCATCCATCATGAAGTTGCTAATTGGCCCAGTGGTAAGAATCTTTGTGTTTTTATTTCATTTTGAGTATCAATTCTTAATAAAGACTACTGTCCATGACTTTCTACAGCAGATGCCTCATGTCCTCTTCAGTGTCAGCAAGCAAGGTTGTGACATCTGCATCATGCAGATTGTTGATTAATCTTCCACCATTGCTGATATTACATTCCTCATCATAACTAATTAAAATGTCAGTAGTGTGAATCCAACACCTACCTTGTGGGAGACAGAAGATCAGTCTCAGCCTGTGAAGATATTCAGCCCCAGACATAATAGAGGATTGCGATAATTTAGAATTGTCTCAAAGAAGTGGATTTAGGCTTTATCTGGTTGGTTGTTTTT
>NW_006399762.1:14234646-14241493 GCF_000299155.1 Elephantulus edwardii
CACGGTCTGTATCAGACGCACCTTAGTTTCCAGAGAGACATCATTGCTCTTCAGTACTTTGGAGAGGTCTCTGACAGCAGACTTTCCCATGGCAATGCACCTTTTAATTTCCTGGCCTCTGGTGCCAAGAGTGTTGATGTATGTGTGATGTCACCTTACCAGGAGAATAATACATATATAAACTATTACATAGAATTTTTTCATTTATTACTTTTCATTTATTACTAAATGCATATTTATTACTAAATGCATATTTATTAAAAACAATGTATAATATTGAGGCTGTTTTCCTTTAAAACAACCATAATTTATATATAGATTCTTAGTAATTGATCTGAAGACTGTGTTAGCTATAAGGGACTAAAATTACCACTTTTAGAATCAAGCTATGTTATTTCCTTATGCTGAAGGCTGAGCTATAAAAGTGACAATGATACTAATCTGTTCACTAGAGTAATTTACAATGTAGCAAGCATTATTCTATTTAAGCCTATTTTCAGTTTTGCATAATTGCTATTAATTAGTAGTATTTTCATATATTTATTCAAGAAAAAAAGGATGTTTTATCAGAAATTATATGGTATTAATTCCTTTTTTCCAATTAATATCTAAGAGGTATTAGATTCTAGAATCCCTATATAAAGTTTTAAATTATCTACACTTACGTTTATCTAAGTGATATGTAAAATAAACTATGTTTTATACATTTTTATATATTTTTATAATTATGATCACCAAATTTCTTTTTCTTTTTTCAAATAAAAATTTTGTTAATTACAGATGTTAGAGGTTTGCAACATATTTTCTAAATTTCTAGAGAGTAATTAGGCCACGATCTATAATAGAAATAAAGATATCATTAAATATACATTTAAAAATAAAGATATCACTATAAACTAGTTTTCACTTAACCTATATTTTTAGGAAAGATTTAACAACTTCTTGCAAAAGTATTAAATAATACGTTGAAGAAAAAAATATGTTACCGTTAAATAAAAATAAAGTAGCATTAGTTTGTAAAAGTTGTTTAAAATATAGTTAAAAGGAGATTAATAATCATACAAAACATTTTTATTAAAAATAAAACTACATTAAAATGTATAAAAGAAAAATCTTAAATGATATTTTGTTCAGTAATTATTTTGTGCCAATAAAAAATAATAGCTATTAAATACTAGTATGCATCAGAGAGTTGGACATTGACCAACGAGGATAGAAGGAGAATTGATTCCTTTCAGCTGTGGTGCTGGAGAAGAGTATTGAGAATACCATGGACTGCTAGGAAAACCAACAGATTCATACGGGAATTGGTTAAACTGGGTGGCTCCTTGGAGGCAAGGATTCTGAGGCTCCGTCTAACATACTTTGGACATGTTGTGAGGAGAGACTGGTCCTTGAAGAAGGACATCATACTTGGAAGGGTGGAGGGACAGCGCAGGAGAGGAAGGCACTCTATGAGGTGGATTTGTTCAGTGAATGGGGCAATCAGGATGGGAGTCTAAGAAACAGTGCGATTGGCACAGGATAGAGCAGAGTTTAGGGCTGTTGTACATAGGGTCGCTATGAGTCACTCAATAGCACATAACAACAACAACATCAACATGAAGTGATAATCACATACAAAATATATATCATTTATTATTCATATCCTTGCACATTTCATTATACTTTTCTTATCTTCACAAAGGCCCATGGAAATAATAAAATTCCAAGAGTGTATTCCCCAAGTGTGATTTGGTGCTAATAGCCAATTAATCTACCTATATTATCTCCTATTGCTGATTGGAAAGGTGTTAGTGGTGCTAATGGTATACCTATCTCCTCTCCTGAAGGTACTGGGGCCCTCTTTTTTTTTAATCTTACCTATTGTCTAGATCTGAAAAAAAGATGGGCAATCTCCTCCTGTGCAATTAATTGCCTCTGAAAACCCACTAGAGGGTCAGTAATGCATTGATTGTGATTCTGTAGTAGATAAAAACAACTGCCTATAAAATTTAATGCTTTCAAATATTGTGACATTAGTCCATTCTTAGTACTAAAACAATACTGAAACTTTGTATTAAATAGAATTGAAATATTACTGATGCTCACATTGGGTGATTATGAAAGCTTTAAGCTATGAGATTGTTTTTATGAATGATAACTATTCTTCAGTTTCTTGTGTAAAAGTACAGAATAGGAAATTAATCATGTTACAAGTTAAATGGGAAAAGAATTATGTTAAAATCCTGTCAGTTATAACTTTTAGTTACTGTTGTCACTTTATTTAGTTTATTAAATAATTTTGTCAAAATACAGTAGAAAACAGAGTATGCTGTTTTATTGAGAGTTATATCAATAAGAAAATGAGAACAGTAAAAATGACAGGATAGTGCAATAGGTAAGAACACCTGAATTTTCATTTCAAATGTGCTATGATCAGTATGCATATCTCTAAAATGTAGAAATTCTAATTGTACCCTAAAATCCATAAAACATTTGCATTTATTCCTCATTAATGAATGAAATATGATTTAAAGTAAAATAATTATAAAAAACACCACCAAATTAAAAAAAAATGTAACAAATTAAGTGAGTGTGAAAAGAAGGAATAGATTTGATGTGATTAAAAACTCTTAGTAGTACTAGGTAAATGTGCAATAGATTTTGTTGTTGTTGTTATTATTGTTATGTGCCATCGAGTCATAGCGACACTATGTACAGCCCTAAACCCTGCTCTATCCTGTGCCAATATTATTGTCTCCAATAATACCCATTACCTCAGTTACTGAATCAATCCATCTCATCATGGGTCTTACTCTCCTGCACTGTTTCTCCACCCTCCCAAGGATGACGTCCCTCTCCAAGGACTGATCCAACCTTGCAATACGTCCAAAGTATTTCAGACAAAGCTTCAAAATCCTTGCCTCCAAGGAGCAACCTGGCTTCACTCTCTCCAGGACGAACTTCTTTGTTCTCTTAGCAGTCCATGGTATATTCGAGACTCTTCTCCAGCACCACAACTCAAAGGCATCAACTCTCCTTCTATCATCCCTTGTCATTGTACAGCTCTCTGATGCATAGCAAGTAATCACAATGACCATGGCCTGCAATAGATGTTATATTTATAAAACGTTTAATAAAACAGTTAAATTTGGATCAATAAAATAGTCATACAATTTATTAAAAAGTGTTATTTAAAAGTGAATATCTTAAAGTAAAAGAAATCTTACATCTGAAAGTCTATGACTTTGTAGAAGGCAAGTAAAGCCTATTTATTTATTATTGTTTTATTTATTATATTGTTTTATTCTGGCAAGTTAGGACTGCTTATAGCTGATTATATAGGGCTTTCAGAGGCTGTAAATGATGTAGGTTGAGACTTTTTCTCTCTCCAACACAGCCAATGGAATAAAATCCTCTTTTGGAGGAGGATTGGCAGCACAACTCTACTCTCTAGGCCAACAGAGATCCCACAAGTTAAAACCTTAGGGGTATCTAAATCCAAAAATCTCTGTAAATGCTCATTAAAATTATTTAAAAAAATAAAAATAAAAAAGGGGGAAAAAAAGACTTTATCTATGGAAAGAAATTTTTCAGATTTTGGAAGAATAGTGTAAAGGCAGAGCAACTTAATCAAAAGGTCAAAGACTCCCTGGTGATGCAAACATTTATCAGGGGAGGATGGTGCTCAAGGAGCATATATGATCAACAACGCAACTCAAGACAGAAGCTAATCAATACAAGTAGAAAATCCCTATATTTGGCCACATGAAAATATCAACCTGAGAACTGGAGGAACAGGAAATGCTGAAGTTTGTAAGGAGGAAGTGATATTTGGTACTAAGGAAAATAGATCAGAGAGAACATTGTAGGTTTAATGATGAGAATTACAGTATTGTAGGTCTTGCTAAAAAGTCATTACCCTAGGTCACTATTTTTAAACTCATCCAATAGCATCACTTTTGACTGTTCAGCTGCAAAAGACATGATGCAGATGACAACCCTTAGTTTCCAAGAGGGCATTGTCTGTGCCACAGCAGTTGATAAAAGAAGTTTGTATCCAGAACTCTCTTATCTTTTTTCTTGGCTCCTCTGGGATAGCCATTCTATAAACAGCTGTGTGAGCTTCTCTGCACCATACAGAGCCCAGAATAGCATGAATGTAGGCCTAGAGACTGGGGGAATTGGAGGGACACTGTAACGGAAAAATTATGAAGTGATTCACTCCATTAAAACTTGGGGGCATTTTTGACCTCTGTGTTTTGATAGCTAATCTGATACTGATGATACTGGAACAAATTCTAATTGAAGCTGTTGTTTGTAAACCAACTGCTAGCACTTTATTACAATTTAAATGTGTTTGAGAACACTATGATATTCCTTTACCCAATGACTTTGATAGCAAATTTCCCTGTGCTGATTCTTGGCTCTACTCTGTTTTGTATTTTTCAATAATATTCTCAAAAACAAATTGTGTTTTCTAATAAGAAAGTTATTTACATTCTTAGAAGATGAATTTTAGTTTTATATATATATATATATAATTTTAGTTTTTTTCATAGACTGCGAAGAAAACAAACAGATTCATCCTGGAGAGGGTTAAACCAGGCTACTCCTTGGAGGCAAAGATTCTGGGGCTTCGTCTGACATACTTTGGACATGTTGCAAGGAGAGACAGGCCTTTGGAGAGGGATATCATGCTGGGCAGAGTGGAGGGACAGCACAGGAGGGGAAGACCCTCTATGAGGTGGATTGATTCAGTGACTGGGGTAATCGGGATGGGTGTGTCAGAGGCAATGCAATTGGCACAGGATAGAGCAGGGTTTATGGCTGTTGTACATAGGGTCACTATGAGTCGCAAACGACTCGGCAGCACATAACAACAACACAACAACAACAACAGCTATATATATACTTTTTTTTCAGAAAGTTGTGACAGATATTAAATTTAATGTTTTGAGAATATTGGACCTGGTTTTGAATAAACACTTCACAAATGTCTGCTTTTCTCATAATGCTATAATGGAAGCTGCTGCTTGCAGAAAATGTTATAAACCTTAACAATTGGATGGTGTACATTGTTTGCTGTTGTTATGTGCTACTGAATCACCAGCAACCCACATCAACCCTATGTCCGATAGCTTTGAACCCTGCCCTATCATGGAGCCAGTATCACTGTCTGATACTGCCCCTCCTTACCCCAGTTACTGTGTCAGTCCTTCTTATCTTGGGTCTTCCTCTCCTCTGCTGTCCCTTCACCCTTCCAAGTATGAGGAATTGGATTATGCAACATGAGGGATTCTCTACTAGGTACCTTGATGGGCACAGGATTTATCAGAGCATCAAACCATTAGACGACATGCCTCATTCTTGAGACAGCTCACCTAGTTTCCCATTGATTCAATCTTGGTTGGTAAATTGAATATCTTCTCTGTCAAAGTATAATTATTTAAGGTGAATGTCTTTCCTTAATGTAAATATAGACAATATTTACTTAATATCAAGAAAAAACTCAAAACATCTACATTTGATTCAAATAAGCCATATTGCTCATATACCCCCCAAAGGAGTTGTTAGTGGGTTTGAACTGTCAGAGATGTGTAATCATTGAGTTAGCAGTCCACCATTTGATACATATCGTCTATAGATATTTGTCAAACTCTAAATGAGACTTGCAGGAAAAGATAATCAATCTCTTCCCATGTGGTTTATAAACTTTGAAAAGCCACTGGAGGGCCAGCTATGAATCAATTATGACTTTATAACAATGACGTGAAAGATTTTTTTGAGATGAAAAAGACTTAGAATTTTTTAGTGTAGAAAATGGCTTGTGTCTTTAATGTGAATTTGCTCACTTCAAAAATGAGAAAATTCCAAACAAGAATGCTAATTAATTTACATACAGTGTAGGCATAAGAAAATTTCTCCAAGAAAAATTTTAAAAAATAAATAAAGCTTTAGCATTATAGCTCTATTGAATAACTTAGTTTCTTGATCATAGTCAAGCTGTCTTGACTTTTTTTTACATCATGGCCTTAATTATATATGTGTATATATGCTGTTGTTGATTGCCTTCAAGTCCAGCATGACACATAGCAACCCTATGAACAAAAAGCTCGCAATCCTTCAACAACCATTGACATTTATCAAAGTTCATAGAGTTTCGGAGGCAATTTGTTTAGGAAGTGGATGCCACTCCTGCTTTCAAACCTGTCATAAAATGTTATTGGTTGAGTCTCTTGTGATTTGCAGTGACTCTATGTCACCTAATACTGTCCTGAGCCAGTCTCACTAATTCTGAAAGACCAACACTTATTGCCCCAGTTACTTTATCAATTTATCTCATCCGGGATCTCCCTGGGCTGTCTATCCACCCATCCAAGCATAATTTCCTTCTCCAAGGACCTATCTCTCCTGACCATGTGCCCAAAGTAAGTGAGACAGAGCTTCAAAATGCTAGCCTCCAAAAATAGACATGGTTTCACCCTCTCCAAGATAGACCTGTTTGTTTTCTTGGCAGTCCACAGTATGTTCAAGACTCTTCTCCAGCACCACAACACGAAGGCATCTCTTCTTATTCTGTCATCCTTAGTCATTGTCCAACTATCTGTCATCCTTAGTCATTGTCCAACTCTCTGAAGGATAACAAGTAATTGATAAAACCATGGCTTGGATTAGGCACATCCTTGTATCTAGACTTGACATTGTTATTCTTCAGCATTCTGGAGAGATCCATGACAGCAGATTTTCCAAATGCAATTCATCTTTTGATTTCTTGAGTGCTGGCATTAGGAGAGTTGATTGTGGAGTCAAGCATGCTTTAATTGCTAAAAAGCTCAATCTCTTCTCCATCTAATATGGTGCT
>NW_006399762.1:14241605-14259523 GCF_000299155.1 Elephantulus edwardii
CAAAGCTGTGTCATCTGTATATTGTAGGTTGTTAATGAATCTTCTTCCAATCTTGATACCAAACTCCTCCTCATAAAGTCCTATTTCCTGAATGATCTGTTCTGCATACAGATTGAAAAGGTATGGTGACAGGATGCACCTCTGATACACTCCTTTCTTTATTTGAAACATGCAGTGTTTCCATGCTCTACTCTGAGGACTGCTTCTTGGTCCAAGTATAATTTTCATATAAGTACTGTCAAGTGTTCTGAGATTCTCATTTGTCTCAAGGTTAGTCACAATTTATTGTGATCAACAGAGTCAAATGCCTTTGAATAGTCAATGAAACACAGATAGACATTCTTCTGGTACTCTCTGCTTCTGCCAAAATCCATTTGACATTGGCAATAATGTCCCTAGTGCCATGACATGTTCTAAATCCGGTCTGTATTTCTGGTACCTCTCTCACTCTTCAAGTATGTCCTGGGTAATCTTCACAAGGATTTTGCTAGGGTGTGACATTAGTGATAATGTTAGATAATTTCCACACTCTGTTGCATGGAATGGGAATAAATATGGATCTCTTCCAGTCAGTTGGCTAAGCAGTTGTCCTGCAGATTTTTTCTTGGTGAGTACAAGCAGGGTAGCATCTGTTTGCTGAAAGATATCAATTGGTATTCCATCAATTACTGGGGTCTTATTTTTTGCCTATTCCTGCAAAGCAGCCTGCACTTCCTCTTTCATCACCATTTCCTGTTCCTTATATGTTGTTTCTTAAAATTCTTCTGTGTCAACCAATTCTTTTTGGTAGAATGACTTTTTGGTACATACTTTTTCCATCTTCTTTTAATGCATCTTGAAACATTCCTTATTCTGCCCATAGCATCCTTAAGCATTGCAACTCATGACTCGAATTTATTCTTTAGTTCCTTACGTGTATGTGCACATATATGTTCATATGTGTGTTCATATATACATTAAGTATGTGTGTACATGCACATAAATGATCAATCATGTCTATTTTATATTATACACTTTAGGAGAGTCTTTGTAAATTCCCATATAGGCAAAGCAATGAACAACAAATTAGAGATCAACGCACGGCATGTTAAATAAGAATACTTAATTTAGTTTGCTTTAAAATGTACTTAGTTTTAAAAATAAAATTACAAGTTAGATTTAAAGAATGATTATTTTAGGAAAATTTTAAATATAATAACATTCCAAATAATTGCTAATCATTTATTATATAGACATTTCTATTAAATATAGAAATCTAGAAGATGTTGTGATACCAGGGATATTATTGCTAATGGTAGATGGATCTTGGCAGAAAGCAGCGAGTACAAGACGGATGTCTCTCTGTGCTTCATTGACTGTTCAAAGGCTTTTGACTGTGTGGATCACAACAAACTATGGCTAACTCTAAGTAGAATGGGAATCCCATAACATCTGATTATACTTGGACCAAGAGGCAATTGTCAGAACAGAGCAAGGCGACACTGCATGGTTCAAAACTGAGAAGCGAGTCCACCAGGGATATATTCTGTCTCCATATCTTTTCAATCTTTATGCAAAACAGATCATCCAGGATGCTCAGCTTTACGAGGAAAAATGTAGCATCAGGATTGGTGGAAGATTCAACAGCTTGCATTATGCAGATGACACAACCCTACTTGCTGAAACTGAGGAGGACCTGAAGCACTTGCTAGAGCAGGTCAAAGACTTCAGCCTTCAATATGGATTGAAGCTCAACATCAAGAAAACAAAGATTGTCACCACTGAGCCAATTGGCAGCATCATTATGGATGGTGAAGAGATTGAGATAGTTAACAGTTTTAGTTTGCTTGGCTCCACAGTCAACACCCTTGGTACCAGCAGCCAGGAAATAAAGAGACAAATTGCATTGGGAAAGTCAGCTGTCAGAGACCTCTCCAAAGTACTGAAGAGAAACAGTATCAGGCTGGAGGCTAAGGTGCACCTTATCCACAATATAGTCTTCACAATTGTATGTTATGCATTGGAGAGCTGGAGAGTGACTAGGGATGATAGAAAGAGAATTGATGTCTTTGAGTTGTGGTGCTGGAGAAGCGTGTTGAATATAATATAGACTGCTAGGACAAAACAGGTTTGTCCTGGAGAGTGTGAAGCTGGGCTGCTCCTTGGAGGCAAGGATTCTGAAGCTTCGTCTGTTATACTTTGGACATGCTGCAAGGAGAACCCAGTCCTTGGAGAGGGACATCATGTTTGGGAGGGTGGAAGGACAAAGCAGGAGAGGAAGACCCTTGATGAGATGGACCAATTCAGTGATTGGACTGGTGGGAGTGAGTTTGTTGGAGACAGTGTGGTTTGCTCAGGATATAGCAGGATTTAGGGCTTTTGTACATAGGGTTGCTTTGAGTCACAAGTGACTTGACGACACATAACAACAACTTAGAAATTTATTTAATTTTTTAAAATTTCATGTAATTAAAATCTTATGAAGACTTTTTTTTGATGACTGCAACAGTACATTGACAGGAAACAGATAAAAAATCATGTTATATTCAAGAGAGGAAGTGGCATAAGGGATATCATTGTTGATTTCAGATGGACCTTGGCTGAAAGCAGAGAACACCAGAAAGATTTTTGTGTTTTACTGTCTATGCAAAGGAATTCTATTGCACAGACCATAACAAATTTTATAACAGTAAAAGACTGCAAACAATATTGAAATAGCCTTTTCTGACTTTTACTAACTCCGCATAGGAGAACTGTCTCAACTAATGATGTCAAAAGTACAAAATCAATTCCTATAAATTTAGGCATTGTCTCCTACACTGTAATACTTGTTTGAAGCAATTCTAACACACATCTCACTACTCTACTATGTTTGAAATAGCTTGTAATACCACACAAATCACATAGAACCACTTTAATGGTTATTGAATTTATTAAGGAAGTTAATATGTTAAAATTCAGGTTGGCAGGAGGATACAATTCCTCAGTCCAAACCACTTCTCAAGAGTACTATTTATTCCTCAGTTCAGACTGTTTCTCAAGTGTGCTTGAAGACTCTTTGACCTCTAGCCTCACAGCTTAGTTCATTGCCACCAAGGTCCATTAGTACTGCCAATTATGACATTATCCGCCAAGCTAGAGTTAAAGTTCTTTGCTCTGGATCCATTTGACAGCATTAATTAGCACTAATCAGCTCTGTCTTGTGTTGATCTTGAGATCTCTGAAAAAGCTACATTTGCTTGTGTAGATCCCAGTCTTATTGGCACGGAAATCTCTATCCCCACGGGACGTGTACTGCCCTTTTTGCGTTTTCTTCCTTGCTGGTGATGAGATTCTCACATTTTTATTAAATCCACTCAATTTAGCTGGGAGGGATAGGAAAAATTGACCAATCTCTTGATTGCACAGTCTAAAAAGAATTATAAGTAAACCAAGGTTAAAATAAGTGTCCTGATTAAGAAATGTAAATTGAGGAATAAGATATTTTGGATAAGAGAAAGTATCAATGTTGGTAAGTGGCATCAGTTGACTATGACTCATAGAGATCCCATGAATAACAGGTTTGAACCTTGCCCTGCTCTCCTGTTCCACCCACATGATCTTTGTTATGCTCAAACCATTCAGGTATCCGCTATGCTAATACATCTCATTAAAGATTTTGCTATCTTTCACTGACAATCTGTCTTTCCTAGAAGCTATCTTTCTCCAAGTACTGGTTACTCCTAAAAGTGTACACAAGGAACAAAGAGAAATTTTTATAATCCTTGCCTCTATGGAACATCTTGGTTGTACTTTTTCATGACAGATTTGTTTGTTCTTCTGTCATTCATTAAATATTTTTAATTTTCCTCAAAACCACAGTTCAAAGACATAGATACTTTTTCTGTCATTCTTATTTATTATCTAACTTCCAGATACATAGGAAGTAATTGAAAATATTATGGCTTTAATTAAGTGTACCTTAGGGTCTGAACTGGGATCCTTCTTCTTCAGAACTTTGAAGAGACCATGGCAACAAATTTCCCCAGTGCAACACATCTTTTGACATTTTATTTTTTGGGCTTCCTCAAAAAGCTGAACATAAAAATTTCATTTAACCCATTCTTTGGAATATACCCAGAGAAAATGAAAATTGAGGCACAAATGGAGATTTGTATACCAATATTCGCAGCAGCATTATTTACCATCTCAAAAACATGGAGACAGTCAAGATGTACAACCACAAACTAAGGAATTGAGAAATCATGGTGTAATCACAAAATGGAATACTAGAGAACACACAGGAGCAATGATTTTATAAATTATTACCTCACTTGGGAGGGACTGGAGAACATTATGTGAGTGAAATAACTCAGTCCCACAAGGACAAATATTGTATAACACCATTATTGTAGACTAAGTATAAGGATGCAAGGGGGAAGGGGATAATTATGGGTTTAGACATTGATGGGTGGGGGTGAGGGAAATCGGAAGACTCTGTTCTGGAAAACAATGTATTCTAATTTTGTAAAGAAACTAGTATAATAATAAAAACAAATTTTCATTTTCTGAGTGCTGCTACTATAGTGTTGATTATAGAGGCAAGTTAAATGAAATATTTGAAAAACATCAATATATAAGCAACAATTGTATATTTGAAGCCAGAAAAGTACTTTGTCAAAGCAAAAGCCAAAAATATTGAATCCAAAGAATAGAATAAACAGCCATGAAAATATTAATAATAAAAATCTAGTCAACAAGATTTGAATTGTGATTCTATCACGTATTAGCTTTGGGTTCCATGTGAAATTGACTAAGAAATTTTTTGTCCGTGAAAAAGAAAATAGTACATATTTCAATATAAGTCTTTGAAGTTTCATGCCTAGAACTTTTACATATCTTCTTGTTATTTATTAGATGGCATCAAGTTAAGTATGACTAATACTGATCCTTCAATATGGATTGAAGCTCAATGTCAAGAAGACAAAGATTCTCACCACTGAACCAATTGGCAGCATCAGGATGGATGGTGAAGAGATTGAGCTTGTTCACAGCTTTAGTCTGCTTGGCTCCACAATCAACACTCTTGGCACCAGCAGCCAGGAAATTAAAAGACGTATTGCGATGAGGAAGTCTGCTGTTAGGGACCTCTCTAATGTACTGAAGAGCAACGGTGTGTCTCTGGAGACTAAGGTGTGTCTGATACAGTCCATGGTCTTTGCAATCACTTGTTATGCATCAGAGAGCTAGAAAATGACGAGGGACAACAGAAGGAGGATTGATGTTTTTGAGCTTTGGTGTTGGAGAAGAGTGCTGAGGGTACCATGGACTGCTAAGAAATGCTGAGGGTACCATGGACTGCTAAGAAAACAGATTCTTTCTGGAGAGGGTTAAGCCAGGCTGTTCCTTGGAAGCAAGGATTCTGAAACTTCATGTGACATATTTTGGTCATATTGTAAGGAGGGCACGGTCCTTGGAGAGAGACATCATGCTTGGGACAGTGGAGGGCAGGTGCAGGAGGGGAAGGCTCTCTGGGAAGTGGATTGATTCAGCGACTGGGGCAATCGGGATGAGTGTGTCAGAGACAGTGCAATTGGCACAGGACAGAGCAGCGTTTAGAGCTGTTGTACATAGGGTCGTTATAAGTTGGAAGCGATTCGATGTAACATAAAAACAACAATACTGACCCTATGAATAACAGACCTGAATCCTGTCCTATCCTGCACCATCCTCATCTTCCTTTACATACTTGAGCTCATTGCCACAGTCACTTTATGGATCTCTTTGAGGGTCTTCTTTTTTGATGACCCTCCATCTTTCCCAAGCAAGATATTAATTATCAAGGAATATCCTCTCCTAACAACATGCCAAAAGTATGAGGTGAAATTGTCATCCTTGTCTCTGAGGAGCACTCAATATATCTGTTTCTTCTTTAGGCAGTCAATGGGATAGTAAGTACTCTTTGGCAACACCAGTATTAAAAGCATATAATAAATTAATAAGTATAGGAAAGTAGATTCTTTCTGTTGACTTCATATAAAAACTTTTCCTTCACACATTTTCTACATCTTTAGGTGTCACTTATCTCAAAATTTAAAAAAAAAAGTGGATGAGAACTCAAGGGAAATTGTGTGTGTGTGTGTGTGTGTGTGTGTGTGTGTGTGTGTGTGTGAGAGAGAGAGAGAGAGCGTGAGACAACAAGAAAAAGAGAGAGTGCCAGACTTCTAAAACATTCTTTTTTAGACCTTGTTAAACTGGCAAGAATTGGTTGCCTTATCTGCATTTTACAATGAATTATTTGAAAATGTTAGGCTTTTTAACAAGTAAGCTATAGAGGTATATATTACAATTACTGGTAAATCATGCAGATACTCAGAAGTACTTTTTCATATTCAATCAAATTCCCTAAGAAGTTTGGAAAGCAAATTGATATAAATTCCATTTCTGGCTTTCCAAAATGTAATAAAAGACTCTAATGAATACGTAGCACAGAGAATCACAATATGAGTGTTTCCAGTAACAATATACTATAAGAGGTTACTAAAGTAAATTTGTGCATCAATTTAACAATTCTCTTACGTGTATAATCCTACTGTGTTTAATATTATTACAAATATATTATCCAAACAAAGCACCCAGATTCCCTTATTTAATTCCACCATAGTGCCTGAATACATTTTAAGATCTTTCTTAGAGAACAGATCTTTTTTTTATTATTTTTATAAAATATTTTTTGTAATACAGTTGCTTTTTTTACCATATCAGGAACAAGAGAAGTTTGAAAGAAAGGAACGTATGGTTTTTGGGGATCTATCAATGAAAGAAACTTAAGTTTAAATTTTACAATAATGATTAATAAATAAGGAATAAATAGAACACAGTTCCCTAATTTTCACAAATATAAGTTGTAAAATTTATTATGGATGACCGTTTTGTGAGAGAAACTCACAAGAGATCTTGCATCTCATAATTGCTGTAGTAATTAAATTTGTGATGCTGTGCAAGCAATTAGCTGAAATGTTGGCAGTTCAAATCAGTACAGAGGCATCACCAAAGAGAAAGGACTGGGAATCTGGTTCCTTATTGGTCTATTCTTTACTACTTATTTACATACAAAATTCATGTAATTTTTTTTTCACATCAGACCTTTCCCCTTTCCTTTACCAATCTCTCCTTTCACCCGTAAAATTGTGCAGCCCTATATTTAAGCCCCCTTTCCCCTTCCTTGGATCCTCATACATGCTCTACAATAATGCAGAGCATTTGTCTTTTTTGTGATTGAGTTAATTCACTTAGCATACAGATCTCCAGTTCCTCCCTTGTTAGGTAATAATTTACATTTAAGGTCTCTAAAAGTAAACATTTGCATTATGGTAACTTTACATTTATTTAAATCATTACTTTGTCAAAATGCAATCATTTAGTACATGTGGTACTTACTACCCTAGAATTATAAGTAAGCCAGTTATCAGTAAGTATTAACAAATTAAATATATATGTATATACATATCACCTACAACCAAGTAGAATTTGAAATGTTAGGAGTTACTTTTAGTTGTTTTGTTTTTCTTAACAAAGATGTTTTAGCCTGGGAGTCCCTTGAAACAAAGCCAGTAGGAAAGGCTTATATGAGTGTGTTTATTCGGGAAATAATTACAGGATAGGGCAGAATTCAGAACTATTGTGCATAGGGTCGCTATGAGTTTGACTTGATACCACATAACAACAACAAAACAATTGTAGTGAGCTGGAAGGGGAGAATAGAGAAGTGAAGAAAGAGAAAAAAATGTAGTAGTATGGATTATTGAGTTCACATATATGGCTAATGAGGCTCAATGCCAATTGAGATTGTCAAAGAAGACTAGAATATCTTCCAGAAGAGTCTCCCTGAGGATTAAACAGGATGTAAGAAATGTATCTACTCCTATAACGGTGGTGAATTGAATGCTGTATTATATTTACTATTTCATTAATTAAAAAAAAAAGTTCAAACAATGGCATTAGACAATTCCGCTGACATTCTGAAGCTTTGTGAAGAGATTTAGTTTTTCTTTCTTGCAGAATACTGGGGAGGAAAAATGCAGGGGGTGTGGGGGCAAGAGCTGCAGAGAGCAGTTAGAAGGAAGATCTTTGTAACCTCTCCAGAATTTCTTGATTACTTCTCATCTGGTCTAATTTTTTCCCTGATGAGAAGCCGTGCTTGAGAGTAATAAGTACTTCATGAGCTAAATACATCATACTTGACTGTCTACATAATGGCAATGGTGGAACGGAATCAAATGGATTTAAGTTTCATCAACCCACAGCTATTGATTTTTCAGCTTTCCATGAGCAACAAAATGGAGTTAGAAAAAAAAGACATTTCGTACTAAAAAGAGTGAACAGCAAAGGAGTATAAAGCCATGCTTGAATACAATGTCTGCTTCTTTAAGCACCTTTCGACTCTCCTAGTCTCACCCTTTCCCCAGTACTAGCATATCTCTACTTCAAAAATGTACACAGAATAAAATAGAATAGAGTTTTGATATCTCTATACCATTGTACAGATAGATGTGAAGGTTACACCATTACGTCTAAAGTTCATTAAGCATTAGAAAATAAATATATAGATCTGTATGGGGCTCTCTTGGCTTAGTGGTAAAGTGCTGAGCTGCCAACACAAAGGCACAGAATTTGAATCTTCCAGCTGCTCCATGTTGGAAAGAGAGCAATTATTTCCTCTGAAAAGCCATTGGAGGGTCAGCTTTGAGTCAATTTAAACTCAATTATAGATAAAAAGTGTGTGTGTGTGTGTGTGTACATGTGTTGACACCAAAATTGTAAAGAATACTTTGTAATAATTATTTTCTTACAGAACTAAAAGAAGTCCAATACCACTGCTGTTTAGGTTAATCCTGCACATCTGTTTGAATATTTTAAAGTTCTTTATAGTATAAAAAAAATCAAAATAAAAAGTTCATAAATTTGTCTTATATCTATGATCATAGTATAATCACAGTATTATATTTTGATCAATAAATATGCTCATGCATTTTCCTTATTTCTTTAGGTACTGCATCTAAACCAATATAGTATCTTTAAAATTTTAGTGCATTTTATTTGTCTATGGCTTTGAAAGGACAAAATAAGTTTTATTTTGTTTTTTACAGTCATGAAATTTTAGGTAACCCAAATTTAAGATACGCTTTGTGAAATTCACTCTTGATATTTCTTAAGTGTTTTCTTTCTGCCATTCAATTCTAATGATTTTGTTCTCAGAAATAAGCAGGACCATTCATCTATTAGTATGAAGCTTATCATATTAAATTAAACACTGGGATTTGCAATAATTAGAAATCACCTCATACTGGAAAATGGGATAATGACAGAGTCCTTGAAATCAACAGAGGTTAAAGCTGCATGTTTAGAGCACATTTGTATAATGCTGAGATAGAGTTCTGATTAGTAATATTGTATGAATGGCACTACAATTAAAAGTTATATTTAATCTGGTAGAAAGAGTTTATTTTAAGTGCTGTCATCATAGATTTACACTTTGTAAGTATAAGAATCTCAGACAAGGGGAGCTCTGGTGGCCTAGTGGCAAGGAACTGCAACTACAATCCCAGAGGCACACGGTTCGAATCCGCCAGATGCTCTGCCGGGGAAGGAGGGACAATCTCTTCCTGTACCAGTCAGATCTGATTTGACGGTACACGCACACAAAAATAAAATAAAAAAAAAAAAGAAAAAAAAAAGAATCTCAGACAAAATAGAAAAAAACCAATAATGTGTGATATCCTTTCCTCAAATTTGTCTTTGAGTTCAATCACTGTTGTATATAACCTCTTAGCATTAGCACTAATAGTAATATAGAATATGTGTACATTGTGAGATACACTACACTAAACTATAGGATTGTAGCAGTGGTAAATTGTTTAAACAGCTAGGAGAAAAAGTTAAACTACAGCATGGACGAATTAATACAGACAGAGTAAAGATAAAAACCTTGACACTAAAGAAGTCATATAAGCATCTCTCAGTATTTAGATTTTTTTTTCTAAAGCATAATACTGAAAACAGAAGCAATGAAGAAACTAAAGTTGAGTCAGTAAAATAAAACAACTGTCAGTAAGTTGGAAGCAACCCGTAGCTGATCCACCAGTAGCATTCCAGAGTTATAAATCACAAGGGAGTGGACTTCCCATAATTCTCCTGAGCAGCCACTGGTAGATTTGCAATATTAGAGAGATGCCATCTTTGGACTAGTAGCATCATTCCTTATGGACTACAATACCAGACTGTGTTGCCTAAGGAACAATTATATCCCTTTAACTGAATCAGCTAACACAAAATAGAAGCTGCCATTGTAAAAGTTTACATGGGAAGGGGAAAAAGCTATAAAATAAATCTTGGAAAGGATGTGGAGAGATTGAGATTACTATGTATTGCTGGTAGAATGGTAAAATGGTGTAACCACTGTAAAAGACAGTTTGGAATTTCCTCAAAAAGGGAAACATAGAAATCCCATTTGATCCAACTATTCCACTGGTAGGACTATAATGAAGGAAGTTAGGTCTGAGACACAAACGAATATATGTACACCTATGTTCATCCCAGTGTTATTCACAATAGTAACAGTAACAAAGAGAACTCAGAGAACTAAACCAAGAAAGTGATACCGTTTACAATAGCTAACCAAAAATTGAGATACTTGGGAGTGAATCTAAGTGGTTATACAATAGACCAATACAAAGAAAATTACAGAACATTTCTGCAAGACACAATAAAAGACCTAAAGAAATGAAAAAATGAACCCTGTTTATGGATAGGAAGGCCCAATATTGTGAAAATGAAAATCATACAAAAAGCAATCTACATATTCAATGCAAGATCAATACAGATTTCACTCTTTTTTCAAGGAGATAGAAAGGGGAATTGTCAAGTTTATTTGAAGAGACAGAGACCTCAAATAAGCAAAACATTTCTGGGAAACTAAAATGAAGTGGGTGACATAGCACTTCCTGAACTCAAAACTTACTACAAAGTGGTAGAGGTACAATGACAGGCACATAGATCAGTGGAACAGAATTGAGAACCCAGAACAGCCCCATATATCGATGGTCAACTGATACTCAACAAGGAAATAAAACCTATCAAATGGGAAAATCACAATCTCTTTAACAAATGGTTATAATAAAACTTGACTGCTACCCACAGAAAGCTGAAACAGGATCCACATCTCACACCATATACAAAAATCACTTCCAGGTGGATAAAAGACTTGAGAATAAAGCCCAAACCATAAAGTTCATAAGAGACAAACTGGAATTAAGCTTAGGCCTAGCTTATGGTAAAAGGAGACTACCAAATACAGCTAGAAATGCACAATCTGAAGAGGATAAAATTGATGAATGAGACCTTCTAAAGATGAAATCCTTGTGTTCATCAAAAATTTTTTCCAACAGGATGAAGAGAAAACGTACTGACTGTGGACAGACATTTGGCAATAACATCTCAGACAAGAGTCTCATAATGAAAGTTTGTAGAATACTCCTGGGCCTCCACAAGAGAGTCTGATAACTCAATTACAAAGTATACAAAAAACATGGAAAGAATTTTCCCAGAGGAAGATATTCAAATGGCCAACAAACATGAAGAAATGCTACAAGTCACTGGCAATAAGAGAGATGCAAATCAAAACCACAATGAAACACTATCTCACTTTCAGTAGCAGTGCCAAAGTTTAACAGGACAGCAAGTAATAAATGTTGGAGAGGCTGTGGTGTGATAGGAACTCTTTTACATTGTTGGTGGGATTGTAAAATAATGGTACAACCACTTTGGAAGGCAGTTTGATGCTTCCTCAAAAAGCTGAACATATAAATGCCATATGACTCAGCTATTCCATTGCTTGAAATATACCCCAAGGAAATGAGAACTGAGGCTCAAACGGAAACTTGTAGACCAGTGTTCATAGCAGCATTATTCATCATCACAAGAACATGGAAACAACCCAGATGTCCAACCACAAACTAATGGATTGAGAAGTTCTGGTATATTAATGCAATGGAATACTACTCAGAACACAGGAGAAATCATTTTGTAAATGGCTACCTAACTTGGAAGGGACTGGAAAGCATAATGCTAAGTAAATTAACTCAGTCCCTCAAGGACAAATACTGAAAAAAAACCCTATTATTTATTGTAGAATGAGTATGAGGGTCCAAGGCAGATGGGGAATCTAGGGATGAAGGAGGGGGATTAAGTGTTAACCATAGGGTTGTGCAATTCGATGAGTGGGTGGAATGAAGGAAATAGAAAAAACAATGCATTCTAACTTTGTAAATAATTCACAGTAATATAAAAATGAATAGGTAGAGAAATTATGGTATAGTCACACAATAGAATACTATGTAGCACTAAAGAACAGTAAAGTATTTATGAAATACGCACTACATGAAAAAGCCTGGAATGTATTATGTTCAGTTAGCCACTGCCTAAGACCAGTATCTGTGAAAATAGAAAAGTAATTGAGGGGTGTATGTAGGTGGGAAGGAGAAAAGAAACAGAATGAGCAGACAATAAACAATATAGAGTCTAGAACAAGCAAGGATCAATCTGGGAACAAAAGAGATAAGGGCTCTATGGATACTGCAGTTAGCAAATAGGAAAAAAAATAATTGTTCAAAATGGGAAGAGGAAAGGGGATATAGAAGAATAAGCAGATTGCAATGAGCTCTTGACGACATCAGGTGATAGAAGTCATGTTTTTGTTGTTATGTACAGTCTAGTCACCTGTGACTCATAGCAGCCCTATATACAATAGCTCTAAAACTTGCTCTGTCCTGTGCAAATCTCATTGTCTCTGACACACCCACCCCCATTACCCCAATCACTGAATCAATCCACCTCATAGAGGGTCTTCCTCTCCTGCCCCTCCACCCTCCCAAGCATGATGTCCCTCTCCAAGGACTGGTCCTTCCTTGCAGCATGCCCAAAGTATGTCAGACAAAGCATCAGAATTTCTGCCTCCAAGGAACAGCCTGGTTTAACTCTCTCAAAGAAGAGCCTGCTTATTTTCTTAGCAGTCCATGGTATATTTAATACTCTTCTTCAACACCACAGCTAAAAGGCATCAATTCTTCTATCCTCCCTAGTCATTTTCTAGCTCTCTGACACAAAGTAAGTGATTGCAAAGACCATGGCTTGTATCAGGTACACTTTAGTTTCCAGAGTGACACCATTGCTCTTCCGTACTTTGGAGAGGTCCCTAATAACAGACTTTCTCATCGAAAAAGTCTTTTAATTTCCTGGCTACTGGTGCCAAGAGTGTTGACCGTGGAGCCAAACAAACTAGAACTATTAAGAATCTCAATCTCTTCCCATTCATCCTGATACTGCTAATTGGCCTAGTGGTGAGCATCTTTGTCTTCTTGATATTGGGACTCAATCCATATTGAAGGCTGCAGTCCCTGACCCTCAGCAGCAAGTGCTTCATGTCCTCCTCAGTTTCAGCGAGCATGGTTGTGTCATCTGTATAAAGCAGATTGTTGATAGATCTTCCACCAATTCTGACGTCACACTTCTCGTCATAGAGCCTGGCCCCCTGATAATCTGTTCTGCATATAGGTTGAAAAGGCATGGAGATAGGATACCCCCCTGGGGTACACCCTTCCCAATTTTAAACATCCAGTGTTTCCTAGCTCAGTTCTGATAACTGCCTCCTGTTTGAAGTATAGGTTTTGCATTAGCACTATCAAGTGTTCTGGGATTTCCATTCAGAGTCAGTCACAGTATGTTGTGATCCATACAGTCGAAGGCCTTTGCATAGTCAATGATACACAGATAGACATTCCTCTGGTACTCCCTGCTTTCAGCCAAGATCCATCTATCATTAGATATACTATCCCTGATACCATGACCCCTTCTAAACCCAGACTGCACTTCTGGCAGATCTCTGCTGATGTGCTGTTGCAGTCATTTTTGGATAATCTTCAGTAGAATCTTGTTTGCATATGAAATTAATGTTATTGTTTGATAATTTCCACACTCTAATGGTTCACCTTTCTTCGGAATGGGAACAAATATAGATCTCTTGCAGCCAATTGGTCAAGTGGCTGTCCTCCAGCTTTCTTGACACAGTTTGGTGAGCAGTCATAGATCAATAATAAATATATATAATATATCAAAGGCATTTAGGGCTCTTGTACATAGGGTCACTATGAGTAGCAAGTGACTTGATGGCACATAACAATAACAACAACAATATATCAAATAATTGTATAAAGCAGAATATACATAAATGAAACAATGTATCAATGCTTTTTTAAAAAAGAAATGTACCAATGAGGGAGTTTTTCTTTTGCGTTTCAAGGAGAGGAGCAAATGGGGGGGGAGGGGGGAGAGGTTTGTGTGGGGAGAAGGGTGCAACAATAAATGAATGGAATCCCAAAATCTCTGTAGATGTTCATTGAAATGAAAAATAAACAACATAAATTAATAAAAATTAAAAAAGTAAGCAGAAAAAAATAATAAAGATATAAAATGCAATTTAGATGAAGGAAACATAATGTATATGAATAATTGTATGCAAACAAATAAAAAACTGACATAAGCCAGTCATTGTTAAAAAAAGAGGGAATAGTGTAAATGGTCACTACATACTTAACGGTTTGTAACACTATGGTGTCTTGCATGATTCTATTATGATAGAAACACTGCTATTGATGTTTCAAATATCATCAGAGTCACTAGACTTTTCAGTGCAACTCAAAGTCTAAGACAGACTGGAGCAGGACATGTTATCCCATTCTGAAGTAATTAGCCAGTGAAAATGTTATGAATAGAAGTAAAATGCTATCAGATATCATATTAGAAGAAGGATCCCTCAAAGTGGAAGGCACTTAAAATGCATTAGATTTGCCTCACCAAATAGAGTCCATTTTAATAGAATGGATGGACTAAAGCTTTCAGTCTTCTATCTATTGATGTGGCATGAGTAAAATGAGGAGGAAGAAATGCAGAGAGCCATTAATACCCAGAACACAGAAATCAGGAAAATTAGAAGTTGTCATAAGTGCAATGGAACGCATAAAAATAACTATCCTAGGCATTAGTGACCTGAAAGATAATGATATTGGCCATTTTTAATCAGACAATCATACAGACTACTATGTCCATAATAATAAAATGAAAATGAGTGGTTTTGCGTTCATGGTTAAAGAGAATATTTCTAGTTCTATCCTGAACTGCCGAGCTGTTAATGATGAGATAATATCCATAAGAATTGAAAGGATACATGTTAATATTATCATTATTCTAATTTATTCACTAAATACTAACATGAAAGAGAAATAAATTAAGGATTTCTATCAATTTCTGAGTATGAAACTCATCTACCATGCAATCAAGATAAATTAACAATGACTGGTGATTGGAATATAAAACTTTGGAAAATACGGCTTTAGTGATAAAAATGCCAGAGAATATACAATTTTGTACAGCCAATAGTTTATTCATCGCAAATAGTTTTTTAAAAAACATAATTAATATGTGGAATTTTTCAGATGAAATACATAGGAATAAAGTAAATTTATATCAATTTTGTCAATCAGGATCTGACTGTCAAACATAGAATTTTTCATATTTAGTTAAAAACTGAAGCTGAAAAAATATAAACATGTAAATGAGAAACAAAATAGAACCTTCAAAATATCCCATCGCAATTTTGTGACTATTTCAGGAATATATTTAGTGCAATGAACGCTAACGACAAAATACAAAAGGAGATGCTGGATGACATCAAGAATGTTATACATGAAGTAAGCAAAAGGTCACTAAAAAGAAAGGGGGGGAGAGATGAGAGCAGAACAGATTTCAAAATAAACTCTGAAATATAGAGAAGCTAAAGTGAAAAGAAGAAATGAGAAAGAGAAAACTGAAAATATTTAAAAGGACAGATAGAGAAGACAAAGCTAAGTTTTAGAAAATGAAATGTACATGTTATCAGGAAGGACTAGTCCCTGGAGAAAGACATTATGCTTTGTAGTCTAGAGAGTAAGCAAAATGGGAAAAGAGAATAAGATAGTTTGAAGTAATGGCTTCAAAAATGGAATTAGGCACAGCACTAACTTTGAGAATGGCAGGACAAACCATTGTTTTTTCTGTCATACAGTGAGACCCCATGATTGAGAAGGACTTGACATCTAATAATAATGATGAAGCAAAATGAAATAATTTTTAAAAATTTTATTTTATTAATTTTAATGAACACTTACAGAGACTTTGGATTTCCATTCATTCATTGTTGCACTTTTTTTCCTGCCCAGCCCTCCTCCCCAAGTCCCAGTTCGCTCCTCTCTTTGAAAAGTAAAAGAAAAATTCTTTCTTTGGTATACAATCTTCCTGCACCCCTCCCACCACCCCAAGTACACTAAACTATGCAACCTTAATTCTGGACTCTTGTGATAACCATAATACTCTATCATATATCACTTTTAAATTATTCTCTCCCTCATCTGTTTCAAAGCAGTATACATAATTTATCCAGTTTTTCTAAGTCTTACCCCAACCCTGATGTCAGCCCCATTCTTCAACAGTGGAACCATGCAGTTCTTTTGTGACTGAGAGATTTCACTCAGCATAATGTCCTCCAGGGTCACCCATTTGAATACTATTGCATAAGTTTTAAAGGACTTTATAAGCAGGTTTTCCTAGGTCTTTATTTTATTAGGATTTTCTAATAGGATTTTGAAGTTCTGCCTCGCTTTGGATATGTGTCCAGAAGAAATTTGTCCTTAGAGAAGGATATCAGGCTCAGAAGGGTGGGCAGACAGCACAGAAGAGGAAGACCATGATGAGATGGATTGATAAATTCACTGGAGCGATGGAGTTTGATGTGTCGGAATAAGTGAGAGTGGCTCAGGACAGGGAAGGGTTCAGACCTGCTGTACATGAGATCACTATTGGTCACAGGCAACTCAATGTCACATAACAACAGTAACATACTATGACAGGTTTAGAAGCAGGAGTGGCATCCACTTCCCATGTCTCCGGAAACTTTATAAACTTTGATAAATGTCGATAGTTGTAGAAGGGCTTCAGGCCTTTTGTTCATAGGGTTGCTATGAGTAGTGCTTGACTCGAAGGTAATCAGTAACAACAGTATGAATGCTCTGATGGCCTACACTTTAAATTTGTGCAACCAATCTACAGGTTCTACCTCTCTGGCAGTTCTAATCCACTAGCAGATCCTTGGGAAAAAAGATAAGCAAGCTTCTCCTGTGTGATTCATGTGATTTACAGATCTGGAAATCATCAGAGAGTCAGTTAGAAATTAGTGCCAAATGGCTGTCTATAAGAGAGAAAAATGAAAGGAGGAGAGAGAAAAGAGGAAAGGAGGAGGGAAAATAGGAGAATAGAATAAAAGAGAGAGAGATTGTTTCTCCTCACCTGATAGTAATTTTAGTACTTGAAATCATGCTTTTGCACTTATATTTCAATACAGTTGGTAATAGAGCAGTGAGAGGTTCTCATTACACTTAAAAAAATTGGTGGGGTTTATTAACTTTGAAAATAACTGTAACCTCTATTTGTTAGTAAGTCCCATACCAAACCACTTCATGTATTCACAAATACAAAAATTCTACATTTTTAAAGAAATGGGGCTTGAAAGTTCAATATAAGAAGAGCCCTATTTAAAATAATATAATTTTCGACACTTGAGATTATTAAAACCAAGAGATTTAAATGAAATTAAACAAATTGAGCCGATAAGGAAGAAACTAAAACCCATGAAAAGATTGTGTGGGAGAAAAACATATAAACACTAAAATTTCAGGAGCAATATTAAAATAAAAATATTATTATAAAAACATCGGGAAAAGTTATATATCTGACCAACAATTTTTTTTTTAAATTTAGGTTGTTTATTTTTCATTTCAATGAACATCTACAGAGATTTTGGGATTCCATTCATT
>NW_006399762.1:14259623-14265140 GCF_000299155.1 Elephantulus edwardii
CCAAACCCCACCCCCTAGCCACAAATATAATCCACTCTACAACCCTCATTGCATACTCCTACGATAAAAATAATGCCCTAAAATATAATACTTTTAGATGACCAACAATTTTAAGCAAAAGAATGAAGACATGAAATAGTGAAAGCATACTATATAATTTTTAAATGACAATTCAACATTTAGAAATCATGGAACTAATAAAGAAGAATCAAACTAGAACAGAGAGATAAAAGCCTTATCTGTAAAATGACTATATTTATGAACAGAATTGATTTCCTGAAATTTCTCAACATATGGGAAAATAAGTCACTCAGAGTTTTAGCATCACAACCAATGCCCTGTCCTCAGAAGCTTCAGCTGCCACTCCAGCCTCCATAATGTTGGGAACAACAGCTGTCACTGCCATCACAGCACGAGTGTCTGGCTTTCCGCTTTGTGCTATGAGGAGCTTAACGGCTGACCTGCCTGCCCCCAGCAGATGCCACTCCACCCACAGCAGATGCCACTCCACCCACAGCAGATGCCACTCCACCTACATATAGTAGACACTTGCCACTATACCTGGTATCTTGGACTTCTGCATTGAAGGGCCTAAAGAAATTACCTATTACCTAGTGCACCTATTACCACTAGAACACAGCCATACAGAAACTCTTCCCTAGTCTGAGACCCAGAGCAGTATTCCAAGAAGTTCCGATGAAGGTTTAGCCAGGTCTACACAATCAATGACATAGGCAAAAAGTAGAGGTCTTAGGGCCCTTATCCTCAAACTTTTCACCCATCCTGAGATTCATACTCTAACCATGTAGCTAGTAGAGCCCTACTTTTGTGCCAAAGGCCCAGTCAGACACTCCTTGAAACACAGGCAGATAGGAGATTCCTTCGGATTTCCATCTCCAAGTAATCCATCTGGCTTGAGACCCATGTTCTGTTCCTGTCCTGAGTGAGTGATGGGAAGTTATGCCTCCCTGTACATGGCTCAACAAGGTGAGGTCACTTGCAGCCCAGATCAAAGAGGTTGTCTGTACTGCAGAGACTGTGGAGATACTGGAGTCTCCCACAATGACACACTAAGGGGGAAAGGAAAACTCTCCACAGAATTAAGCCTTCATTTGGATTTACAAACCTGAAGAAGAACTAAGCCTACCACCATCAGACCACCAACGAACAGGAGACAACATTCTTTTCTTTTTATTTCTTTAAAAGCACCATAACTACACTGACATGGAAAAAGCAGACTAGCTCAAGCCCCACTCAATCCCAAAGAAAGGTATCATAAAAAAAAAAAACAAAAAACCCCAAAACAAAAAACAACACCCTATCAAAATACATACAAAATAGATTTTATAGAAAACAAAAGATTAACAGAACATCCTGACACAGCATTCATAAGAATAATGGTCAATTAGTTTCAGTGATTAAAAGAAAAATGTGAAGAATCGCGGGAAGTTACAAGCAAAAACGCAGGGGAACTTACAAAAGCAATGTAAGGCAAAACATACAAAGTCTATAGAATTTGAGAAACCATAGAAAAACAAGAAACATTAATTCATAAGTTGTTAATATGTTGGCGGACAGAGGAACAGAATTAAAGAGAAAAAACACAGAATCAATGAAACAGAAAGTTAAACTCTCAGCATTGATCTGCTGCTACAGCAAAAAGTAGAAACAAAAGGGAAGGAAGAAAAATTCAGAAAGTCTAATAATTACGTGGGAAGCCATCAAGACGAATAATGTGTTACCAAAATCAGAATTTCGATAATTTCCACATTCTGTTGGATAACCTATTTTTTGGGGGGGAGGGGGGCATGAGGATAAATATGGATCTCTTCTAGTAAGTTGACCAGGTGATTGTCATCCAGGTTTCTTGGCAAAACCTGGCACATCCAGAATTGTACCTCTTTGCTAAAATGTCAATTGTCATTGCATCAATCTCCATAGAATTGGGGTGGGTTTATTTTCCAATTATTTCAGAATAGCTTAAACTTTATCACCATTCCCTCTTTAACATAAGATAGTTCATGGATTTCTTCTGTATCAGCATTTATTTTTGGTACACTCACTCTGTATTCTTTCCTTCTTGTGATGCTTCCTGAATCATTCAATACTCTACTCATTGTGTTGAATGCTATTGAGTTGAGCCCAACTCATAGTAACATTATGAACAAAAGGCCTGAAGCCTTTCTATAACTACCATCATTTATCAAAGTTCATAGGGTTTCCAGAGGCATGTTGTTTAGGAAGTGGATGCCACATCAGTATCCTTAATATTGCATCTCAAGGCTTGAATTTGTTCTTCAGTTTCCTTCAGATGAAGGAATGACAAGCAAGTTCATCTGTTTTTTTATATCCTGACTCCAGCTCTTTGTTCTGGAGTTCCCATTTTTTTTCTAGGTTAGCCACAATTTGTTGTGATCTACACAATAAGATGCCTTTGCATGTTGCTGTTGTTAGGCGCCGTTGAGTCGTTTGCGACTCATAGCGACCCTATGTACAACAGCCCTAAACCCTGTTCTATCCTGGGAGAATCTCATTGCCTGTGACACACCCATCCCGATTACCCCAGTCACTGAATCAATCCACCTCGTAGAGGGTCTTCCCCTCCTGTGCTGTCCCTCTACTCTACCAAGCATGATGTCCCTCTCCAAGGACCTGTCTCTCCTTACAACATGTCCAAAGTATGTCAGACGAAGCCCCAGAATCCTTGCCTCCAAGGAGTAGCCTGGTTTAACCCTCTCTAGGATGGATCTTTTTGTTTTCATGGCAGTCCATGGAGCATTCAATACTCTTCTCCAGCACCACAGCTCAAAGGTGTCAATTCTTCTATTTTCCCTAGTCATTGTCCAACTCTCTGATGCATAACAAGTGATTACAAATGCCATGGCCTGTATCAGGCGCACCTTAGTCTCCAGAGAGACACCTTTTCAATCTATATACAGAACAGATAATTTGTAAGGTAGACTCAATAAGGAGAAATGTGGCCTCAGGAATAGAAGTACACTCATCAACAACTTGCATTATGCATAAGACACAACTTTGATCACTGAAACTGTGGAGGACCTGAAGTGTTTGCTGAAGGTCAAGGACTGTACTTTTCAATATGAATTGAAGCTCAACATCAAGAAATCAAAGGTTCATACCACTGATCCAATTGTTAATACCATGATAACAGAAGAAGAAGTTGAGATTGTTAATAATTTCAGCTTGCTTGATTCCACAACCAACACTCTAGGCATCTGTAGTCAAGAAATCAAAAGATCAATTGCAATGGGGAAAATCTGCTGTCAAGGACCTCCTCAGAGTGTTGAAGAGTAACAATGTCTGTCTAGAGACTATGATGCACCTAATCCAGACTGTGACCTTTACAATTACTTGCTAGGCATCAGAAAGGTGTACATAGTCCAACAGTTGTGGTACTGGAGAAGAGCATTGACCATACCATAGACTGCCAAGAGAACAAACAGGTATGCCCTGCTTATTGAAGGCAAAGATTTTGAGGGACTCTGTATCATATACATAGGATATGTTGCCAGCAGGTCTTATTCCTTGGAATAGGACATCACTCTTGGAAAGGTAGAGAGATAGCAGAGGAGAGGAAGATACATAAGGAGATGGATTGGCACAGTAACTGTGGTTATGAGAGTAAGCGTGACAGAGGCGGCAGTGAGACTAGTTAAAAATAGAGCAGGATTCAGAGCTGTTTTTCATAGCTCACTATGAATCATAGTTGACTTGACAACACACAACAACAACATCAAAACTATTGGAATTCCAGAACAGAAAGAGGCAAAAAAGGAACTGAAAACATGGTGGAAGAAGTACTAGAATAAAATTTTCTAGGTATCATGAAAAGGACAAAACATACACCCAACAAGTTGAGCAAATATCATAGAGAATACACACACACACACACACAAAACAAAACAAAACAAACCCAACCCAATAAACCCCCCCAAAAAACAACATTAAAAAAACCCCTCCAAGGCATATTATAGTCAAATATTTCATAATTAAAGACAAAGAGAGAATTTTGAAGGCAGCAATAGAAACACAAAGAATGACCTACAAAGGAGAATTAGTAAGATCCAATGGTGATTTCTCAGGAAAAAATATGAAAGCAAGAAGAAAATAAAAGTACATATTGAAAACTCTGAATGAAAACTATTGTTAAATGAGAATCCTGTACCCATAAAATACAGCAGAGATATCAGAACATTCTCAAAAACAGAAACTAAGAGTTTGATAAATCAAGACCAATGCTGCAAGAAATTATAAAAGTTCTTTCCACAGCAATACCACTGAAAAGTGGACAAATTGATGTAATACAAAAAAAGAACTAAACACAATAGCAGTGATATAATCTTGCCTGTTGTTAATCACACTAAATATGGATGGTTGTAATGAACCAGTAAAATGTTCTCCCAAGCATGCTATCCCTAAGGACTTCCAACATGCCCAAAGTCAGTCAGCTAGAGCTTCAGAATTCTTGACTCCAATGAATGAAATCAATATCTTCATAAAACTTCACTACAATTAAAAATTAAAAAAAAAATATATATATCATTCACTCACTTACTCACTACAGTCTAGTCAGCAGAATCACATGACTTTCCATAAGGCTTCCAAAACTGCAAATCCCACAAGAGAATGTTCTCCTTTCTCTCATTAAAGTCTCTGGTAACTTTGAACCTCCAGATGGGCACAGCTTTTGGTTTAGCAACACAACTCCGTCTGATATCCCTGAAATGAAAAAAAGATGGACTTGAATCTAAATTTTCTGAAACAAAATAACTAGAAAGATAAGAAAAATCAAAGAAATATCCCCAAAATATACTTAGAACAAAAGGTCATACTTCAAATAATCCTAAATACAAAATTCATTGTTATCCATAATTTGTTATGATCTACATAATCAAATGCCTTTGTATACTCAATAAAACACGTGTAAACATCTTTTCTGATTCTCTTCTTTTAACTAAGATCTATTTGAATTATTAATGGTATCATTCACTTAGTCTCTTTTAAACCCAGCTTGAGTTTTTGGCAGTTTTCTGTGTACTGAATCATTTCTTGCAAAGTACAATACTTTTACTTGCTTATGATAGTAGTAATATTGTTCAAAAATTTCAGAATTATTTTGAATCACCTATTTTTTGGAATGGATACAAATCTGGATTTCTTCCAGTAGGTTGACCAAGTAGATGCCTTCCAACTTTCTTGACATAGACAAGTGAGCATATCTAATGCTGCATCTGTTTGCTGAAACATTTCAGTTAATAAATTTTGGCACTGCAACCTCAGGTTATGAAATGCAGCCAACAAAGTCAGAGCACAAAAGAAACAGAGAATCAAGAATAAATTTTAGTTCAATTTTTCTCTTTTAGTAAAATTGATAGCTAATGTCTATTAAAGCATATCAAAATTCAAATGAGAGCAATGATAACTTAAATGTTGCTCGTTTAAATGAAAACAGTAAGAATTATTATATTTTATTGTGTACAAGGGAAACAGTCATAA
>NW_006399762.1:14266593-14267877 GCF_000299155.1 Elephantulus edwardii
ATGTTGTAATTATAATCATTTACAACTATAGGAAGAATAAAGGTTTTACTCAGGAAAACAAGAAAATTTTGTGAAGTGTATCCTAATCATGTGGGAAGCAAACTTTAAGAGAATGATTTGAGTTTCTCATTAATTATCAAAAGGCAATTGTTCTGACTTTATAGAAATACTAATGCTGCTTCCCATTGCTTACCTCTTTTCTTTCTTCATCTATTAATAATCTATATGTCATCAGTCAAAAGAAAGCTATATTATAAGCAGAACCTTTTGCATAAAACTATATGGATTTTTTTTTTATCTGAGAAAATGCTTACTTTCTCTCACATAGCTTGTTTATAAAGGAGATAAGTCTGAAAAGACGGTTGAGGTATAAAGTTTCCCTGGATAGCCATAGTTTCCCAACTGGTCTTTGTTTTTGTTTGTTTTTCGTTTTTATTTTTTTGGTTTTTTTGTTTTTTTTTTTTAGATGAAGGGGAGTGAAACAAGGAAGAAAGGTGATCATGAAGGAATTGCTGAGAGGAAAAAGAACACCTATCTGAAAGCAAATAGCCCCCGGCATGTCATGATCCGCAGCCTGATGAAGAAAGGGCTCACCTGCATGTCTCTAACTTAGTAAATTCAATTTTTCCTTCAAAAAGAAAATCTTACCAGTTACTTTGCTTAAAAAAAACATTTCAGGAGTCTTCACAAAATCCAAGAACACTACTGCTAGATACAGCCTTTACTATTCTGCTTGTACTTTCCATGTAACTCTTAGGACAAAGAAACACCCAAATATCCGTAGCAAAAAAAAGTCACTTCTAAAAAAAGAACTAACTCGTCATTCAGAAAACTACTGCCATTTCTTAATACAGCTTACTGTGATTTCAGTTAGTTTATAAATAACTTTAAAAGTTTATGAATGAAATGCACTATACTTGCCCAGACCTGGGCAAGAGCTATCAGATTTTAATTATGGGCTAAAAATTACTGTAGCAGTGAACATGAATTAGAAAAATTAAAATTCCAAATAAATTTCTAGGGTGTTTCACAGTTAGGAAAGGTAATGAAAAATTGTCTCTACATACAATATGATCATTAATAGACTGATAAATCTTAGTTGGAATGATAAAATTTCAAAAATAGTAAAACCAGACTTTCCTATAAAAAGTTAACACGTTATTTTCAGTAAGGATAGCTATCGTACATAAAGAAAGAAAGATGACGTGATCACCCTTTTGCAAACCCAAGAACATTAGAAAATGAGGCTCAGAATGAGCTGGTCATCACCTTCTTCTCCTTCAT
>NW_006399762.1:14267977-14274233 GCF_000299155.1 Elephantulus edwardii
CTTCAGTGTAGTCATCATCATCTTCTTCATCCTGGATCTCTTCTTTCACTAAGTATGAGAGGCCTACTTCCTCCTCTCCCAGTTCTGAGTCTGCTTCATCATCTTCATCTTCATCTTCATCTTCATCCTCATCTTCCTCCTCCTCTTCTTCATATCCTTCAGGTGGCCCAGCTCTATCTTCTTCTTCATCCTCATCATCTTCATCTCCATCTTCGTCATCATCCTCTTCAGATGCTTCAGGTGCTTTGTTATCCTCCTGATCAAATCCATCTAAGTATGTAATTTGCTGCAGCAGTTCAAAAATACTTTCTCTATAATCTTCCAAGTTTGTGATCTCACAATTAAACAAGTCAAGACTTTTCAAATTTTTAAGATTTTGCAGAGCTTCTACTGTACTGAGATCTTTAATTTTATTTCCACTCAGATTGAGGTAGGTAAGAGTTGGACATTTCTCTGCCAGGACTTCCAAGCCTCCAGAAATGCTATTGTTACTAAGTTCTAACTTTCCAAGTCTATTTAAGCTGGGAAGTCGAGCCAGTGAACTTAATTCCACATCAGCCATACTTAAAGACTCTAATTCTTTAAAAGTATCAGTTAGGCCCTCAATTTCTCCATTGACACATCTGCAATTACCAAGGACTAACTCTGTCATCTCCTCTGGGGCTTTGTTCCTTAAGTCCAGGTTAATCCTCTTCTTCATCTCCATGTCCTCCACCTTCTCTTCTGTTACTAGTCTCCTCCCTTCCTCTTGCCTGCCTTTCCTCACCTCCCTCAACCCCGCAGTTCCTTCCCCTTCAATGGCTGCTCAGAGACTCAGTATTCTTTGATTTTTAAGGAGGTAATATGTTCTTATTTCCCTATAAGGCAATTATTAGTCTTGCTTTTAATTTATTGGATTGCTTTCTCAGTTCTGAATTTTATTTTCATTTTTGTCAGTCTTTTTCATATGATGGCTTCTCTCAAAAGTTTGATAATCTTTACTCTGTTGTTGTTGTTGTTGTTGTTGTTATGTGCAGTCTAGTCACTTGTGACTCATAGTGACCCTATGTACAACAGAACTAAGCTCTGCTCTGTCCTGTGCCTTTTGCACTGTTTCCAACACACTCACCCCAATTACCCCAGACACTGAATCAATCCACCTCATAGAGGGTCTTCCTCTTCTATGCTGTCCCTCCACTCTCCCAAGCATGATGTCCCTCTCCAAGGACCGGTCCCTCTTTATTATTATATTTAAAATTGGTCTCAGTAAGCTGATTGGTTACTGGTAATAAAGGACTTAGCCTTTGGACTTTCTTATAACAAAGGATGAACCGTCTTTTACTTTGTAGTATATTCTGATTTCGTGGTTTTGCAATAATTATATACTAAAATGCAATGTGTCTTTAATGTGGAAGAAGACAGTGAAAGAGGACTTTAGCTCTTCTTTTCACTTCAATATATATTTTCCTAAACCTGGATCTTACCTTCTGAAGTTGTCTTCATTCCCAAGTAGTAAATTTCTAGAAAAAAATACAAGCATTTTGTGTCTGGAGGAAATAGATATGTGATGATAAGGAAATGACTGAAACCAGAAAGTCCAAAGACAGAAATTCTTAGATCTCTGGAGGTAATACTTGTGGGGATGTGTATAAATGTCTCCTACATATTTTGTTGTAAATAAATTAGAAAATATGATTCAATGAATCCTGTTTCTTCCTCCCATTCTCTTTGTCTTTATGGGATTATAGTTTTAATTTCTATTTTGTTGAGCTTTGCTATAGAATTGGAGCTGACTCATGGCTGAACTCACAGTGAGTTTTTGGGACTGTAAATCACATGGAGTGAGACTGTCCATGTTTCTCCCAATAAGCTACAGGTAGATTTTAACTGCTAGAGAGAGCCTACTTTAGGATAGTAGCATAACTTCCTACTCACTAAGCCACCAGTATGAAAGATTAATTATTATTCTCCTTTGTCTAATTTAATGAAATGTAAGCTGATTAAAAAATTAGAAAAAATTAATCTGTAAGAAAATTATTGATTATGGAATTTGTAATATAGATAATAAGATAAACATTTTTTTTATTTTTTCCATTATTTCATTTAACCATGAAATTTCTAATAGGTATTTATTGATGAAATTAGTTAGGCCAAACAATCCTTGTCTTGTACGAGACTGGATTATAAACCATTCTAACTGAAACCAAAAACTGTCCTCAGTAAAGAGGAAGGGAATACTGTGTGATTTAAAAATCAAGAGAGATGTGTGTCAAGGCTGTATTTTTTCTCTCTATATATATTCAATTTGTATGCTAGGTAAATAATTCAAGAAACTAGATTTTATCAAGAAAAATATGGCATCAGGTTGAAAGAAGACTGATCAATAACCTGCTTTATGCAGAAGACATAACCTTGTTTGCTTAAAGCAAGGAGGACCTGCAGTACTTGTTACAGAAGATCAAGGACTACAGAGTTCAATATAGATTAAATTTCAACACCAAGAAGATAAAAATATTCCCCATTGGACCATTAGGTAATATCATTAAAGAGTTGAATCCATAGTCAACACTCTTGGACCAACAGTCTAGGTATCAACTGGTGTATTGCATTGGGAAAGTCTGTTGTCTAGGATCTCTCTAATGTCCTAAGTAGCCACAACAATAATCAGATTAAAGACCAAGTGATATCTGATTCAAGCCACCATCTTTTCAATCACTGGCTACGTATCTGAGAGCGATCAAAAATGGCAGGAGAATTGATGCCTTTGAGATTTTGTATTGAAGAAGAGTGCTGAATATCTTATGAACATGATAAATAGCAAATAAGTATGTCCTAGAGAGTGCAGCCAGAGCACTTCTTGAAGCATGGATGGTGCTTCTCATATTTTGAGCATGTCGTTGTTGTTAGATGCTATCAAGTATGACTGAGTGACTCTATAAACAACAGACCTGAACCTTATACTTTTCTGAACCATCCTTATCAAATCCGGCACACTTGTTGCAGTCAATATGTTAATCTCTTTCACTGACCCTCCATCGTTTCAACTATGTCCCTTGATAAAGAATAGAGTCTCTTAGCAGCATGTCAGAAGTATGAAAGATAGAATATTGCAAATTTTGCCTGATGTTAATATTAGGTGCTGTCAAGTTGAGTACAATGCATCGCAACAGTACGAACACAGATCTGCAATCTTACCCTGTGCCGTCCTCACAATCTATGAAACACTGAAGTCTATTCCTGCAGTGACTGTGTCAGTCCACCACATTGAGGATCTTCCTCTCCTTTATCATCCCACTACCTTTCTAAACTTTATGTCCCTTTCCAAGGAATAGCCTCTTCTAGCAATATGTACCTAGCTTGTGAGGGGAAGACTCATCATCTTTGCATTCAAGGAGAACTCTGGCTGTACCTTCTTCAAGACATATCAGTTTGTTCTTTTGGCAGTCTATGGGATATTCTGTACTCTCCTTCAACACCAGAGCTCAAAGGGGCTATATCTTAGAAATGGACATCATGCATGGAAAACTAAAGGGTTAAAGAGAGAGCAACTCTCAAAGAGATAGATTGACAGATTGACTGCACTAATGGACTCAAGGATATAGGATAGGACACCATTCAGATCTGTAGTTAATAGGGCAACTATGCATCATAATTTGAAAGCACCTAGCAACAATTATAATTGAAACTAAATAGTGCATTTTGGAAAAGAGATATAATGTGCACTTTGAAAATGTTTTAAAGTATTTTTATCATATTGTAATTAATAATTTTATCATTATTGAGTGTGTCTTCATAAAATAGGTATAAAACCAAAATTACAATTGAGAAAATTTCTGTTTAGCTATAATACATTCCACTGAAAATATATACATTATAATAAAATTTAATTTTAAAATAAATTTAAGCTACACATTCATGAAAAGAAAATTTCTTAAGTGTATGCTTTAAAGTATTATATTCAAAAGTTATTTTTTTCTTAGTCATTAAAACCATATTTTTGCTGAGAGCTAATAAGTTTAGACCTCAAAGGATTTATGTCGGAAGTTAAAAGGTCCACTTAGGAAGTGAAAACCCACAATGCTCTAATGGAATTTAAACATAGCAAAACCTATTCTCTCCCATACTATCATTAACTTGCATGAGGCTTTTTTGATGACATTTAAAAGACTTCTGCAATATATTCCCACAAGTAAGACAAAGTAAGGACAAAATGCTAATCTAAATTTTAAGAGGTTTATTTTATTGTTTGATTTTATAAAACAGTGCAATATTATTTTTAGCAAGAATATTATTTTCTGTAACCTAGTCCTTGGAATAAAAGCAAAAGCTCTGCGATCTTAATATTAAAAGTCAATAAGAAACTGACAGAAAAAGCAGAGTATGGCTCTTTATTTTTTATAGGACTTAGATTTCACTGACAAATACTTTTTACTCACGCATATATTCAGAAATATATGCTCACCACTGCAGTTCGTTTTTTGAGATCCCTTGGTAGAACTGTTTTCATTTGAAACATGAACTAAAATAGACTGCTGTTGATGTCATGTGCCACTGAGTCACCTACAAGTCACAGAGACCCTATGTGCAATAGCACTGAACCTTGTCCTATGCTGAGCCAGTCCCACTGACTCTCACACAGCTATTCCCATTGCCCTGTTATTGTGCTGGACTATCTCACCTCGGTCTTCCTCTCTTGTGCTGTCCTTCCACCCTTTCAAGCGTGATATTCTCCTCCAAGGACTGGTTCCTTCGGCTATGTGCCCAAAGTGTGTGTATTCAAACTTTGTAAATAAATCAGTAGCAAATATTAAAAAATAAAATAAATCTTGCCTCTAGAGCGCAACTTCTTGTTGTTTTGCGCTGTAGAGTTGCCTACAACTCATAGCTACCCTATGTACAGCAGCTCTAAAGCCTGCCCTGTCCTGAGCCAGTCTCACTGACTTCGACACACCTACCCTCATTGTTCCAGTAACTTTATCAGTCCATTGGGGTCTTTCTCTCCTGCGCTGTTCCTCTTAGTCACATAAAATAAAATGACAGAGTAACATCTATAAACAAAAAGACCTATGAGGGGTATACATGCCCATAATAATTATTATTTCTGTAAATATCTTAATTTTATAAAAGCCAAATAAAAGTTAAGTTTAATATGCAAAGCCTTGGGAAAAGAGCCGAGGTTTTCTTTCTTTTTATGATTGATAATGCTTGCATCTTTGCTGTTTCTTTATTTTCTTTCTGTTCATTTCCACAGTCGAGTTCATCAGGCTTTTTTCTTCATATCATTTTTCATTTAGGAACACCTGAATCAGTCTCTCTCTCTCTGTCTCTTACACACATACATACGTAAACATGTACATGTAGACACATTCGCATACCTAGAAGCTTACAAGTTTGCTTGTAAGCACATACACGGAGATAACAATTTTTATTCAAGCATACACAAACCTTAATCAGCTTAGTGAAACATGAGGTCAAGATACTGCTTTGTCATTTTTCTTGTTTGGATTTGACAGCAAGACAGTCTGTGGGTTGTTGTCTTTTGCTAGTCTCCTCTTTTTGAAACTGATATTTCAATTATGATAGTTATTTTATTTTTAAAAATAGACTTTTTATTTTAATTGTGATTTTAAATAAAATTTACAGAACAGTTAGATTTTCATTCATTCGTTGTTGCACATTTTACTTTCTCCTTTCTTTCCCTTTCCCCAGATGACTTTTATAAAAAATGCTCATTCATTGTTGTCCAATAACTCCCTCCATCCTCTCCTCTCTCCCCATCTTCTTTGCAATGTACCTCTTATTCAGAGCTGTTGTTATACATACAATATTCAATCATATATTGCTTTTAAACATTTTAGGATGTAATTATGCATTATATAAAATGTTTACCTAAAAGTAAATCACACTTTAAAAAATTATATATTAATAGCACCTGTAATGTCCAGGTTTTCCTTGAGAACAATTTTTTGTTGTAACATTTTTCTCTTGATACTAATTCTCAATGTCCAGGATATTTTTTGATAGCTTATGGGATATTTTGCACTGATATTAGTGGAGATTTTCAATAACTTTCTCTGTTTTCTAGAGAGGAGCTTTCTTCCTTTAGTTGATCTACTAGAGTGGGACATGTTATCCTTAATTAAGCCAGGAACTGAACTAACTCATAGATTGGTTGCCAAGGGCTTTTCCCTTTGGTATATTTTTCTCCTTCTCTCTCTTTTCTCCTTTCCTACTTTTTAGCATATGTATAGTAAATACATACATATATGGTAATTAT
>NW_006399762.1:14274333-14280003 GCF_000299155.1 Elephantulus edwardii
GGTAGAACTGTTTTCATTTGAAACATGAACTAAAATAGACTGCTGTTGATGTCATGTGCCACTGAGTCACCTACAAGTCACAGAGACCCTAGTTAGTTATTAATTCTTAAACAAAATTACATTAAAAAACAGAAATATACAATGCTTTACTAATTAAGTGATATTTAATGAACTTCTATTTTTCAATTTAACATGTCACTCTGATTAGGATGAACTTAGTCAGCAATGCAAGAAGTCTTGGAGGACGTGGTCTGTGGAGACAATAGAAGTCTCTCTGTGTGCGTGTTCAACAGATCCTCTTGACTGTTACTTGACATGTAGGATTAATTGCCAGGAGTCACTTTATTCTGAGCACCTTTCTCACCCATGTGCTCAGGCTCTGCTCTCCAGCTGCCACACTGCATTTCTCAGAAAACTTGAAATACACCTTTATATTTAAATTTAGTCCTTGTGATCAGCTTGAACCTGTCATACACCTGCCATCTTCACCTAATAATTGGCAAGCCTGAGTGAGTATCAGGACTCCTAGTATATCTGTAATCCACTCTCCATTGTATGAAACATACTGATGTGTGTCTTGAAGCCTGCACTTATGCATACATTGATATTCTTTTATGCCCACTCTTCTTGCCATCTGACAGTTTCCATTAAACCCCAATGTGTGTGTAGTTAACATCCTGTGCCTCCTTTTTCTCTGTATTTACTTCAAGTAGAAAAATCACCAAATTTAAAAACAAATTTAAATCATCCAAATTCTTGTACCTTAAAAGCACATAAACCAAAGACTATTCAGGCAGACAATAAACAGACACTCAGAGTAAAATCAGTAGTTGCTTCTTTTTAAAAAAGGTACTTCAGAGCAAGGTTTATTTCTGCCTTTGAGAAACAATGACTTTAATTAAGTTCTATTATATTAGGAAAATTTAAAATAGTATGGCAAAATGAAGCATGTAGTTGGATGCAAAAAGTACTCTTTAAAAACATTCTGTTAATGATAGTTAGATGAAATCAGTATAATATGTTAACACAGTGCTTTGTGTGCCTTTAATTAAAACTAGGACAAAGTAACAATAACAACAAAAATAGTGTTCTTACTTTGCAGAATGACTCTTACCTTTCCAAATAAGAAAATAATATTTCAGCAATTTTACATGAAGAAATAACTTTCTATAGCTTCAAATCTAACAATTTAGCTTATTTTATAATTTTGAGGTCAAAACAAGGGTTGAGTATGGAAAAGACACTGCAGCTTCCATGTTGTTTTAATTTACTTTCTTTTGGTAACATTTTGAAAGTAAATATCACACATTCATTCCCTTGTGTACATTCTTCCTGCCACTCGCCTAGCAGCAGGGCCACAGAGTCAGTGATGAATATAAACAATGATCTGTCCTTTTCCAAAAGAACACCCTTGATTCTCCTTTGAGAGCATTTGTTCTGAATTCTGCTAAGAATTTCCCCCTATACCTCCCACTCCTTCACTAGGGCAGCATGGGGGATGGTAAGTTGAAGGGTTTTATTTCCTGTTTTTATATTAGTGCAAGTTCAGGCAGGCAGGCATGTGATTACTTCCTGGAAGAAAGACAAAAAGGTCAGTGCTAAATTAACTATATTAAACACTTTAGGCTGACTCAAATGTTTAAGAATCCATATAAATCGAGAAATCTTTTTCTTTGAACAGCTTTTTATAAAAAGGATAGTCAGTAATTCAGATCTTGATTTATATGTCTAGTTAGACACCAGTACGTGTGTATTCAGATGTCCCTCACAACTTCTAGATTCACCTTCATTTCTTCGTGTTTTAATTCATTTAGTTACTAACAATTTTGCATATGTATTGATTTTGTAAATGTGAATCCTATTCTTCTTTTTATCTAAAAGTGTAAATAAGCAATTTTGGGATTTGGTAGGGATTGGTAGATATTGACCCAAAACAAATGCAGATAATCTTATTTACATTTTAATCATTTCAATCTCATATCTTGGTAGCATTTCAACTAATTCTAGATATTCTTAATTTCCATCTTAGAATAAGTCTCCCCTTAAGCAAATTTGATCCTCTAGAATGATTTATATTCCTATATAATTGTTAAGGAGTGGAATAAAATAATACCAAACATCTGAGTTTTTCAATTTTCCTTTCAATATAAATTAAAATACATTTTTGTTTATGTATTTAAATTTATGTCCAGGATTTTTCATTGAATAAATTGTGTTATTGCAGTAAAATCGCGGAAAAAAAATTCCTGTGCTTATTTTAAGTTGCATTGTAAGAGTTAGAAATGTCCCGCCCTTCAATGACATTTTTAATAGATCTTCAAACTCTTTTCTTTGTTTTTTGGTTGTGTGTGTATGAAGCTATTCTCAGGTTATGTGAATGTGTGCATGTGCATGTGCATATAGATATGAAATTGTTTCAATAGAATACGGAGAATCTCATTATAGTAATTACCAGTATCAGTTGCCGAGTAAAAGCAAAAAACTCCGTTCAAAATTAAATCATGTCTTTTCTAAAAAAATAGAGAATAATTGTAGAGTTTATAAAAGCCCTTATGGATAGATGATTTCTAGTTCCCTGCCAAGACTATGTCCCATTGAGTTTACTGTGACTCTTAGTGATCCTATGAAAAGCAGATTTGAATCCTGCCCTATCCTGTGCCATAATCACGATGTCTGATATGCACAAGCACTTTGGTATAGCTACTGTGTCAATCTTTTCAAGGTCATCCTCTCTTTCTCTGACCCTTCCTTTCCCAACACAATATCTCTTCCCCAAACTGGCATCTCCTGACAACATACTCCAAGTAAGTGAGATGAAGTTTTGCTATCCTTGCTTCCAAAAAGCACCCAGATGACACTTTCTCCAAGACAGACTTGTTTATTATTTTTGCAGACATGGAATATTCAGTACTCTTTTTCAACAAAATTAGTACATTCTAACTCCAGAAGAAAACTGCTTTAGGCTGATCCAGGTGTTAATCTGCCAAGAGACAAAGGGCACAAAATTTGGTATTTGGCAGGTACTGATGTTTCTTGGCATGAAATTCCTCAATACTGAGTAGAGGTTTAAAGTTATCTCCTAGAATATATTTTGTAAAACTTGTCTCAGGTGCAAATGATTCACTTTAGAATAAAAGTAATAGCACTGCTAACCCAAAGGTGGAACGTCTCTGGTGGTTTGAATCCACAAAGGCTCAGTGAGAGAAAACGGGTAATCACTTCCCTTATTATTTACAGCCTCCCAAAACCCTGTTGAAGGGTAAGCTATCATTTGGATCCAACTTGGTGGCAATGTGTTTGAGACTGAGTTTGAATCACTTTAAGAACTTAGGAGAACCTCCCTCAAGCCATGATATTTTCAATCTTTTTCATATGCATGTGAAATGTGGACAATAAATAAGAAGATTGAAAAACTGATTTTTTGAATTGAAGTGTTTTCTAAGAATATTGAATGCATCATGAATTGTCAAAAGAACAAACAACCTTCTGTTAGAAATGCAATCACAATGTTCCTAGCATGCAGAATAATCAGTCTTTGTCTTTGATACTTTGATTGTTATCAAGAGACACCAGTGCCTGATGAAAGATGTCATATTTGACAACACTGACCTAAAACTCATTGCTTTCTGGTTGCAACCAACTCATAGTTGATTCTTTTGAAATTTTTGAAAGTGAAATGGGAGGTAACGGCCTGTCTTTCTCCTGATGAGTTTATAGTAGATTTGAACCACCAGGGATGTGTAGTCATTGGGTTTACAGCCCATCTTGCTATAGACAAAATCAGAGGTTAATTAAAAAAAAGGAAGACCCTCATTAAGGGAGACTGACAAGCCACAAAAATGGGGGAAAGGTCATCAGAAATTGTGCAGATGGTACAGATCTTGGAAGTGTTTTCTTTTATTGTATATAATGCGGCCATGAATTGAACACAGCCTTATGTGAGCCTGCTTGCTTGCTTACTAATATCTAGTGGACAGAACTAAAGTAAGCCCTTGCTATATTTCCTATTGTGTAATTCAATTCTGCCCCAAACCAGCAATCTTGTCAGGAATCCTCCAAGGATTTCTAGCTGCTGCTGCTGTTGCTGCTTCTCCTTCTCCTTCTCCTTCATTGAAATGAGAAGAAATGTTCACTCTAATTTCAAATGTATTTTTTGTAGATCTAAATTATTACACAAGCAATAAAGGATGGTCATATAAAGTGAACTAACCTGATTATTATTGTACATATTGCCATCCCTCCAACTCAAAACTAGCAAGCTTTTAAAAGCTCTAAATTGCATGGGAAGAGATTGCCCATCTTTCTCTCTTAAAGATGCTGGTGAATTCAAATCACCTTTGGTTTAGCAGTGTACCTTCCTATGAACAGTGTCACCAGAGCTCTTTAACCTAGATCTCTATAATCTATATTATAAGAACAAAAGGTAGTCCATTACCTCATTCCAGAATACAGTGATGTATAACAATAGAAAGAGGAATTTTCTCAAGTGAATTGGAGTCAGTTCAATTTCACTAATATTTTTATCTTTATTCAAAACTTTTTAATCAGTGAGCTTTCACAATAACTCCCCCCATATTCATTCTCTTTATTCTGAAACAGACAATTAAAGAGTTCAACATTCCAACAAGCAACACCTGCGTAAATTAAGAGTATTCAGAGTCATCTGGAGCCATTCCAGAGAGAGAGAGAAAGGAATGTGCCAGTTTGTGGGCATCTGCTCTGTGTTGGAGAAGTCGAAAAACAAGTACAACCACCATTTTTATTTATAAAAAAAACTTTATAAAAATTTTAGTATATACTTTAAATTGCATTTTAACATTGTTTACTGAAGAACAATTTCTATAATAAGATAGTTCTTATAAATTTTCTATCTATAATGGTTGATACTCGATGGCACATAACAACAACAACAACAACAACATAATGGTTGATAATTTGCAGAGATCTGTATTTTAAGTTCTTTTCTCTGTTAAATTAATGAAAACAACAAAATACGCAAACTCCAGAAACACCTTCACATGTATCAATTTATAAGTTAGTAAGCTAGATGTGTATAAAACATAAACTAAGTAAAAAACACTAAATGAAAATATTTTTGTTAATTGTCAAGTTTATGGCAAAGAGTTATATGGCTTACCCATAGACACAGTGTTTGATTCTATAAGATGCTGTGTGAGGAAAAAGATGGAAAATCTTTTCCCGAGTGACCTACTCCCTCTGAAAACCATTAAGAGAGATAGCGGTGAGTTGCTTCTAAATTAACAGTATATAACAACAATTGGCTGTTGTTGTTGTTATATGTTGTCTAGTCACCTACGACCCATAGCAACCCTATGTACTATATATAGCAGCTCTGAATGCTGCCCTGTCCGGAACCAGCCACACTAATACTGACACACCGACTCCCATTGCCCAGTCACTGTATCAGTTCTTTTCATGCAAGTTCTTCCTCCCCTGCACTGTCCCTCCACTCTTCCAAGAATGATGTCCTTCTTCGAGGACTGATTTCTCCTTACCACCTGCCCAAAGTACATGATATGGAGCTTCAAAATCCTAGCCTCCAAAGAGAAACTTGATCTTACCCTCTCTAAGACAGACCTATTCATTTTCTTGGCAGTTCATGGTATGTTTAAGACTCTTCTCCAGCACCACAATTCAAAGGCATCAATT
>NW_006399762.1:14280103-14288142 GCF_000299155.1 Elephantulus edwardii
ATGCTTTTGAGTAATTTTCTGACTTATATCTTTGCCTTTTTGCTTGGGTAGTTTGGTAAATGCCCAAAGGGGGGGAAAAATCACAAGTTTTTCTGTGACTTTTCTATGCTTCAGTTTTTATGAAATGTTTGTCTCTGAAATCTTGGCTGATATTGTAGCTCTGAACTTGGTTTTGTTTTGCTTTCCTCAATTCTTAGGAAATTTTATTAATTCTACTGGCTTTTAGTCTTTTAGTAACTGTTCTGTGCCTACTGTTATTGTTGTTGTTGTTGTTTTTATAGGCCATCATGTTACAGTGTTCATAGTAACCCTATGTACAATATCTCTGAACCTTACTCTATCCTGAGCCAGACTCACTGACTCCAACACACCTAATTCTGTTCCCCAGTTACTGTGCCAGTCCATCTCATCCAGGGTCTTCCTTATCTGCGCTGTCCCTCAACCCTTCCAGACATGATGTCCTTCTTCAAGGACTGGTCCCTCCTGGCCACATGCCCATAAAACGTGTGATGGAGCTTCAAAATCCCTGCTTCTAAGGTAAAACTTGGTTTCACCCTCTGTCCATAGTACTGTTCATAGTACTTAGGCTGTTCAGTACTCTTCTAGCAATACAACTCACATGCATCAATTCTTCTTTTGTCATCCTTAGTCATTGCTCTGTGCCTAATTCGCTAAAATCTTGCCTTCATATACATATGACAAAATCACCAGAAAAGAACTGCTTACAGAATATCTACCTCCCTGTCTTTTGGTATCAAAAATGTTAACAATTTTACAAACTAGCATTTCTTTAGCATCTTCTCTTTATGCCTTATTCTTATATACAGAATGATTTCTTATAGATCAAGTTATTAATTGCTAAAAGCAGAAAAATCATCTAATTAAGTTATTTGATATTTAAAGATAATTCCTGAAAGTATAAATATCTGAAGAATGTTTGGGAAGAAGACTAAGAAGTCAAGGGAAAAAAAAACTTTGTATAGTTCCTTTCTTCTAGAGAGTTCCTCTTTTATAGAAACAAACATTACATGAAAGAAGATAATTATCAATAATTATGGGATATAGGTTTATGATTTTGTATAAGAATAGCGAGAAAGAATAAAAAAATGAACAGAGTATTATAGATAAAAAAGGAAAAGAAATATTATAAAATCAAACATTTTTGAGATGTAATATTCAAACTTAACACTTTTTTAACAGAGAGGTAAACTGTTCATATTTTACTCACCATTCTTTCTTCCATTTAGTTGTGTACAAGTGGGTTAAACATTCAAAAATAATCATTTCACTATAAACCCATATTGTTACTATGCAGTAGTCTGATACCTACCACTCCAATGGGTTGTCAGAGGCTGTAAATCACATCGGAGGAGATTGTTACTCTTACTCCATTGGAGCCACAGGTGGATTCTGTCATAAGAGTTCCACTTTTGATTTGCATTTCAAATCCCTATTGACCATACCACCACAACGAGAGCTATTTCACAATGTATTTTTGTTGTTATGTGCCATCGACTCACCTGCATAACATAGCAAGCCTATGTACAATAGCTTTGAATCCTACCCTATCCTCAGTCAGTCTCACTGACTCTGGCACACCTACTCTCCTTACCCCAGGTTTTGTGTCAATCCATTTCATTCAGTCATCTTCTCCTTGCTTTGCCTTAACCCTTCCAAACATGATGTCCTTCTCCAAGGACTGGTCCTTCCTGCCCATGTGCCAAAGTGTGTGACAGAACTTCAAAATCCTAGCCTCCAAGAAGAAATTTCGTTTCATCCTCTACAGTAGAGGTCTATTTTTTTTTTTTTTTCTCTTGGCAGTCCTAGTATGTTCAATACTCTTCTTAAGCACCACAGCTCAAACGCATTGATTCTTTTTCTCTCATCTTTCATCACTGTTCAGCTCTCTAAAGCATAGCAAGTAACTGGGAAAAACATGTCATGGACCAGGTGTGCCTTAGTCTCTAGAATGACATTGTTGCTCTTTCTTTAACACTTTGAAGAGGTCTCTGACAACAAACCTGCCCAATGCAGTACGTCTTTTTTGTTTCCAGACTGCTGGTGCCAAGAATGTTGCTTGTGGATCTGAGGAAGCCTTAAGGCCTTCTCCATCTATCATGGTGCTGCCAATTGACTAAGTGGTAATAATAATTGTTTTCTTGATGTTGCGTTTCAATATATATTGACTACCTATCAACAAATGAATGGCTAGAAAAGCTTCACACAATGAAATACTACGCTGCATTGAAAAGCAAGAAACTCATGGAATATTATTCAAAATTAAAATGGATGACATTATGCTGAGTGAAATATCTGTCACAAAAGGACAAATGTTGCATAATGCCACTATTGTAAAACAAGATTGACATAGGGATTGGGGAGGGTGGGGGGTGGAGACTGGGAAAGATGATCTGTTATACACACAGAATGAGAAAGTATGGAGACAGGGTGCATCCTCATGGTCTCCTTTTCTGATTTTGAGCCATTCATTGTTTCTTTGCTCTGTTCTCAAGGCTGCTTCCTGGTCCAAGTAAAGGTTTTACATGAGCACAAACAAATGTTCTGAGAGTCCCATTTTTCTCAAGGTTAGCCACAACTTGTGTTCTACACAGTCAAATGCCTTTGCATAGACAATGAAACACAGATTGGCATTCTTTTTTTTTTCTGAAAGAGCAGCTTTTAAATGTAATAAATGACCTAGTTAGATTGGCATTCTTATGATACTCTTTCCTTTCTACCAAGATCTATCTTACATTGGCAATAATATCTCTAGTGCCACAGCCTCTTCTATACCCAACTTGTATTTCTGGTATTTCTCTGTCAATGTTCTGTTCCAGTCATTTTTGGATAATCCTCAGCAGGATTTTGCTTTCATGTGATATTAGTGATACTGTTCAATAATTTCCACACTCTGTCGGGTCATTTTTCTTTGGAATGGGAAAAAAATATGGGTCTCTTCCAATCAATTGGCCAGATCATTGTCCTCCAGATTTCTTGGCACAACTTGATAAGTATGTCTAGGACAGCGTTTGTTTGGTGAAACATAACAATTGATATTTCATTAATTTCTGGAGCCTTTTCTTCAGAGGAAATTCAGAGAAATTTTTTTTTGCCAGTATCTTTAAAGCAGCTTTAACTTCCTCTTTTATTACGATTGTCTCTTGATCATATGTTTAATGAAATTTTTCTGTGTTAGCCAATTCTTTTTGGTACAGTGACTCTGTGTATTCCTTCCATCTTCTTCCATGCTTCCTGGATCATTTAATATTCTGCCCATAGTATCCTTCCATATTTCAACTCAAGGTTTGAATTTTTTCTTTAGTTTCTCAGCTTAATAAATGCTGAGTTCGACCCCTTTGATTTTCTGACTCCAGCTCCTTGCCCATATTACTATAAGACTTTGCTTTCTCTTCCCAAGCTGCCCTTTGAACTCTTCTGTTTAACACCTTAATTTCCCACTTTCTTACCCTTGTTTTGTATTCTTGGTGCTCTAGTGAAATATTCAGACTCTGTTCTGACACCTATCTTGGTCTTTTTTTCCACCTCTTTTTTTATAATGACCTTTTGCTGTCTTCATGGACGATATTGTTGATATCCTACCGAAGCTCTTCTGGTCTTTATTCACTAGTGTTCAAGGCCTCAAATCTCTTCCTAGGATGTTTTTTTAAATTCAGGTGGGATATACTCAGGATCACATATTGGTTCCTGTGAATTTTATTTAACCTTCTTTAGCTTTAGTTTGAACTAAATGTAAGTAGTTGATTAGTGAGTAGTTCCACAGTCTACACTTGGCCTAGTTTTCACGGTGATATTGAGCTTTTCCAATAATTTTTTTTCCACGGATGTAATCAATCTGATTTTCATAATATTAGGTAAAATCTATGTGTACAGTCACTATATATATTACTTACAAAAGATAATTGCAATTAATAAATCTTTGATTATACAAAATTATATAATTGTATCTCTAGCCTCATTTCTGTCATCAAGACCTTGTTTTCAGATTACTAATTCTTCTTCTGTGTTCCCAACTTTTGCATTGCAATCATGCATTATTATTAATGAATCTTGGCTATATGTTTGATCAATTTCTGACTGCAAAAGTTAGTAGAAATACTCTATTCCCTTCTCTTTAGTCTCTAGTTGTTGGTGTACATATTTAAATGATGATCATAGTGTTCACAAGACTTCCATGTATACATATAGATATGATCCTACAACTCACAACATTGAAGATGAATCTAAAAATTACTTTTTGACTATGAAAGCAACCCTGGTTTTCCTCACCTTTTTATCTCCAGCACAGTAGTTAAGATAGTTGTCTGGAAGTATTGGTCATCCACTTCCAAAAGAAAAGGCCTCTGAAAAACCTGTGTACTTTATAGCACACTGAGAGTAGATTAGCAGATGTGGCACTTAAGGCTGAGCCCACGAACTTGGAAAGACAAAAGAGGAGAAACAGTTGTATATGGACTCTAATTATCGGAACATGACATGTAAGAAGCATGAATGTAGGAAAATTGGACATTATTAAGAAATTAATGTAATGTATAAATATTGATATACAAGGTATTAGTGAAACTGAATCGTAGTTTGACATTTTTAATCAAATAATCATATAATTTTATTATATAAATAAAAGAGGACTATATGGAAAATAAAGTAAGAGGCAGCTTATAATTTATCAGGATGTCAAGACAATTAAAAATCAACTATAGGACAGTGCAGGAGAGGAAGGAGGAAGACCCTCGATAAGATGGATTGACTCAGTGACTGGGTTAATGGTAGGTGTTTCAGAGACAGTGAGCTTGGCACTGGATAGGGCAGGGTTTAGGGCTGTTGTACACAGGGTCGCTATGAGTCTCAGGCGACTCACTAGCACAGAACAACAACAACAGTATCAATTCACAAATTTTTATAAAGTTTTAAGTTGGGATAACATCCTATTCTAGGCCAAAAGGTACTCCTCTTGTGATGGAGAAGCAAATTAACATTTTAATTAACGTTTAACATGAATATTTTAAGAGTAAAGAGCTCTAGTGGTCTAGTGTGTCACATTTTTTCTGTTGCTAATTGAAAGTTTCTTTTTTTGTTGTTGTTGATAACTGAAAGTGGGTGTGGTATCTACTTCCTAAATATCATGTCTCTATAAATTCTATGAATTTTGATAAATGACAATAGTTATAGAAAGGCTTCAGGCCTTTTGTTCAGAGGGTCACTATGAGTCATGCTCAACTCGACAACAATCAACATCGATAAAACCTGAAACATTAGCTATTCAGTGGCTTTGAGGGAGAAAGATGAGTAATGCTCCTATAAGGATTTATAGTCACAGGAATCCACTGGAATGTCAACGTGAGTTGGAACTGAAACCAACTACCAATTGGTAGTGGATAGAAAGGCAATTAGAAATTCACCAACTTGAAGAGGGAAGAAGATGTCAAAGGAATACATATGCTCTGATGACATGTATGTGTTTATATACATATATAATTGTTGTTATGTACCACCAAGTTGATTAAAATTCATAGCAATCCTATAAACAATAGCCAAGCCTAATTGACCATGACACATGACACATCTGCCCCCATTACCACAGTCATTGTGTCAATCTATTTTATCCAGAGTCTTCCACTCTTTACAGACTCTCCATCCTTTCACGCATGATGTCCTTCTCCCAGGACTGATCTGTCTTAGCAACATGCCCAAAATATGTGAGACGGAGCTTCACCATCCTTGCCTCCAAGAACAAACTGGCTTCACACTCTCCAAGACATACCTATTTGTTCTCTTGGCAGTCCATGGTATGTTCAATACTCTTCTCTAGCACTACAACTCAGAAACATTGATTCTTTTATCATCCTTATTAAATGTGCAACTCTCAGATGCATAGTAAGTAATTGTAAAGAACATGCTTTGGATCAAGAGCACCTTACTCTATTGAACGGTTACCTGAAATGTCTCAGTGTGAATCCACCATCTGATATATAGGTGGAAGTTTTGGAACCTCTTCCAGCAAAGATTTACAATCTCAGGCACTTGGTGCTGGAAATCTTCATGGGAAAGCACGAACCTCTCTGGGAAAAATCATTCCGTCAAATGTGACTCAACACAATCAGCCTGAAAAAGGATGGTGGAGATTTTGCAACATATTAAACTAGGAAGCTATTCATGAAAAGATTAAAAATGAGTTTTACATATTATAAACAATAAACAACACCCGTTATTTTCAAGTTATTCATTGAGTATTAAGATGTTCTTATTATCAAAAACCTAAAACTTCTTAAAAAACAGTGGCTCTACTGAAACATATCCTTTATCCTATATTTAAAGAAAATAAATAATTTTTTATTTTCATGCAAAACACATTTTTCATATAGAATAAAAATTGGGTGATAATGTAGATTCATTTTAATTGTTTCATTATATAATAATATTCATAGTAATATATCAAGGGAGCGCTCGTGTCTCAGTGGCCTCTCCTGTTAAGATAGATTTATATTCTCATTAACCTGATAAAGTGTCACTATGAGTCAGAATTGATTCAGTGACGGTGAGTTTGGTTTTTCTTTTTAGATTATGTCAAAATACACACTTTCACCAATTTTAAAATCACAATATTATGTGATTTTCCTGATGGGTAAGTTTATTCCTTTCAACAGAAATGTTCTATAAATAGCTTGCACTAGAAAACAATTAACACTTTTTGTAAAGAAATTGAATAACTAAGATGGAGGGCCCAAAAAGAGGGAGAATGAGAGAGATATTCCACTAGTAAACTTCGCATAATTAGGGGCCTATTACCTCCCAAGAGATGGAGGATGCAAGGAGTATAAACTAATAGAGAAGTTTAACCATGCAGGAGCAAATATAGGGGTTACTTGAACTTGGGTAAAAACCACACATGGGGCAAAACAGGGTCTTCATGAACTGTCACAATTGTTAGGGTCCTAAAGAGAACAAAAAGGAACATGGTGAGTAGGGTCCAAAGAAGAAGCAGGAAAACACAGCCAGGGCACAATGACCTTGGGAGAGTCTATCTACTGTTAAAGCCTTGGGCAAACTACTCTCTGGCTGTATAGTACGGCATCTAGAACTGAATGAGAACACCTATGACCACCAAGTGAGCAAGAGATACTTTACAGCACATCAGAAAGAGTCACAGATTGGAAGGACGAGAAAGTTAAGATTAGGAAGAAGACACTAAAAAATACTGGAGCTCATGCAATATTATTCAAAATGGTGACTTTGGAGGGCATTATGCTGAGTGAAATGTCTCAGTAACAAAAGGACAAATATTATATGATGCCACTGTTGTAGAATGAAGCGGACATCGGGGAGGGGGTAAGACTGAGAAAAACTGGATAAATTATGTTTACTGCGTTGAAGCCGATGAGGGAGAGAATAGTTTAAAAGTAATATATTTTAGGGCAGTATGATTATCATGAGTCCGGAATGAGGGTTGCAGAGTGGAGTATACTTGGGGTGGGGGTGGGGGTGTGGATGTAGGAGGAGGAGAAAGTGTACCAGTGAAGGAGTTTGTCTTTTGCTTGTCAAGGAGAGGCGCGAAATGGAGGGGGGGCGGGGAGAAAAGTGCAACAATGAATGAATGGAATTCCAAAATCTCTGTAGATGTTCATTGAAATTAATAATAATTAAAAAAAATACTGGAGCTCTGCCCTTAAGATTGAGGTCTCTCTCACTCTCAAGAAGATCCGTTGCCCTATTCTTTTATTAACTCTTTCTTTCACTATTTGGTACTATTTGCGTCTGTGTCTGTTAGCGACAATCTTCCCCAGAAGGTTGGTAGCACCTTCTGAGACATATCTGATCCTAGGCATTTTCTACATGGTTTCCAAAGCCTGTCAATAATCACAGAGCAAAACTATTGCAGAAAAAAATTACCTCAAAACATGAAAAGAAGCAAAATTACATTTCTTGTAATTACCTAGTTATTAATTCTTAAACAAAATTACATTAAAAAACAGAAATATACAATGCTTTACTAATTAAGTGATATTTAATGAACTTCTATTTTT
>NW_006399762.1:14294112-14308428 GCF_000299155.1 Elephantulus edwardii
GTCCCTGACAGCAGATTTTAATAATGTAATTCGTCTTTTGATTTCCTGACTGCTAGTGTTAGGAGTGTTGTTTGTGGAGCCGAACAATCAACTCTAATTTTAACAATCTCAATCTCTTCTCAATCTATCATGGTGCTGCCAAAGGCCCTGTGGTGAGAATCTTTGTCTTCTTGATGTTGAGCTTCAATCCATATTAAAGACTACGATAACATCAGGTCTTCTTCAGTTTCAGCAAGCTAGATTGTGTCATCTTCATAACACAGGTTTTGATGAGTCTACCTCCAATTCTGATGACATATTCTTCCTCATAAAGCTCTGTTTCTCAAATGATTTATTCTGTGTGTGGATTATAACAAACTGTGGCTGACTCTGAGAATGGAAATCCCTGAACACTTGATCGTGCTGATGAGAAACCTATACTTGAACCAAGAGGCAGTCTTCAGAACAGAACAAGGAAACATTGCATGGTTCAAAATTGGGAAGGGCGTACGGCAGGGATGTGACCTGTCTCCATACCTTTTCAACCTGTAAACAGAACAGATTATCTGGAAGGCTGGGCTCTAAGAGGAGAAATGTGGCGTCAGGATTGGTGGAAGATCTATCAACAATCTGCGTTATGCAGATGACACAACCTGCATGCTGAAACTGAGGAGGACCTGAAGTCCTTGCTGCAAAGGATCAAGGACTGCAGCCTTCATTATGGATTGAGGCTCAATGTCAAGTAGGCAAAGATTCTCACCACTGGACCAATTGGCAGCATCAGGATAGATGGTGAAGAGGTTGAGATTGTTCACAGCTTTAGTTAGCTTAGCTCCACAGTCAACACTCTTGACAACAGCAGCCAGGAAATTGAAAGATGTGTTGTGATGGGAAAGTCATCTACTGTTAGGGACCTCTTCAAAATACTGAACATCAAGGGTGTCTCTCTAGATATTAAAGTGCATCTGATACAGGCCATGATCTTTGCAATTACTTGTTATGCATCAGAGAGTTAGAAAACGACTAGGGAAGATAGAAGGATAATTGATGCTTTTCAGCTGTGATTCTGGAGAAGAGTATTGAGTGTACCATAGACTGCTAAGAAAACAAACAGGTTCACCTTGGAGAGGGTAAAACTGGGCTGCTCCATGGAGGCAAGGATTTTGAGGCTTTCTCTGACATACTTTGGACATGTTGTAAGGAGGGACTGGTCCTTGGAGAGGGACATATTGCTTGGTAGGGTGGAGGGACAGCACAGGAGGGGAAGGCTCTTGATGAGGTGGATTGATTCAGTGAATGGGGTAATCGGATGGGGGCATCAGAGATGGTGTGACTGGCACAGGACAGAGCAGAGTTTAGGGCTGTTGTACTTAGGGTCGCTATGAGTCGCAAGTTACTTGACAGCACCTAACAACAACAACAAGAACAACAACAATGATTGAAAAGGTATTGAGACAAGATGCATCCCTGATACACTCCTTTCTTGACTTTGAACCATGACATAGTTCTTTGCTGTGTTCTGAGAACTGCCTCCTGGTCCAAATATAAGTTTCACATAAGCACAATCAAGTGGTCTGAGATATCCACTTTCCTCCAGGTTAGCCTCAGTTTGTTGTGAATGAGTGTTACCTGATTAAGACCACAAGTAGCATATAAACACACATACAGCTGGACAATGAATAAGGATAACAGAAGGAGAAGTGATGCCTTTGAGTTGTGATGTTGGAGAAAGGAATTGTATGTCCCGTGGATTACCAAAAGAACAAACATATATGTCTTGGCAAAACTGCAGCCAAACTGCTCTTTGGAGAAAATGATGGTGAAGCTAGACATGTAGCTAGACAAGGCTTTTCCTTGGAGAGGGTCATACTTAGGTAGAACGAGTGTCAGAGAAAGAGAGGAAGAAGACCCCTGAAGAAAAGTATTGAGGCAATAACTTCAATAATGATCTCTAGTGAGTCAAAGATGATAAGGATTGCAGAAGAGAGGGCAGCAACAGGATAGGTCAGCTGTTCATAGGATTGTTTCAGTCATAGTTGATTCAGTAATAAAAATTGAACCTAGGGTATATTTATTGTTGTAGTGGCAAGATTCTGAGGCTTCATCTGACTTACATTGGGTGTGTAAGGAAAGACCAGTTCTTGGAAAGTTATATCATGCTTAGAAGAGTGGAGGGACAGAGAAAGAGAAGAATATGGCTGGTGACATAGATGTATTCAGTAATTGGGGTAATAAGTGTAGATGTGTCAGAGACAATAAAGGTTACATAGGGTTCGTATGAGTCTTAAATGACTCAATGGCACACAACAACAACAACAGTGGCAAGAAGCTGCACACAGTCCAAGGCCACCAGCCACTCCACAGGAGAAGGGTGGGAAATATTCTCCTGTACAATTAATTCACTCCCTCTGAAAATCTGCTGGAGGGAGGGTCAGCTATGGGTCGATTCCCAATCCACAGCCCACAATCACAACTAGATAGATATAGATAGATAGATAGATAGATAGATAGATAGATAGATAGATAGATAGAAAGATAGATAGATAATAGTTGCTATTGATTGCCTTCAGGTTGAGCACAACGCATAGCAAGCCTATGAACAAAAGGCCTGAAGCCCCACTTCAATTATTGATATTTATCAAAGTGAGTTTCCAGAGGCATGTTGTTTAGGAAGTGGATGCCACTCCTGCTTACAAACCTGTCATAGTATGTTATTATGTGCCACTGGGTTGTATAGTGACCCTATACACAAAAGCCCTGAAACCTTCCCTGTCTTGAGCTAGTCTCACTAATTCTGACACACCAACTTCCATTGTCCCAGTTACTGTATCAATCCACCTCCTCTGGAATCTCCCTCTTCTGTGCTGTCTGTCCACTCTTCCAAGCATGATGTCCTTCTTCAAGGATCAATCTCTTCTAGCCAAGTGCCCAAAGTAAGTGAGGTGGATGTTATGAGCCTTGAGCCTTACTTAATTACTCATAGTTGTTGTTGTTAAGTGCCGTCGAGTTGCAGGTGACTCATAGCAACCCTATGAAGGAGAGTCCTCGACACTTGGGTGCCTTTCATCCTCTCTCCAGGTTCATAGGAATTTCTCATAGAAATACTACAAAAGCCAATTACAATTTATTGATTAATTAATTCATAGCAATAGTTGCACTTTATCTACATTACAATACAGGAAGTTATCACAACGTAGGAACTTATTCATAGTAAGCATAATCTGCAATGTCTAACATAGGGACTGACTCATTCACAGCATTAGGCTGTTTGTTGCACTTTATCTACATTACAATTCAAAAAGTAACCACAACATATTGATTCATTAGCAGTGGGGTACACTCACTCACCCTGGGATCCCAACTCATCTCCTTTTGCCTCTCATGGTCATTGGTGCAGTCGAGGGAGTTCTCAGCTAGTTCAGGAGTTTGATGTAATAGGGTCAGTTGGTGTGGGCAGAATCCTTTACTGCCTCAGTAGCTCATATCCACCAGGGTAGGCCAGAGTTCTTAGCTCCGAAAAGAGCATTTAGGTCTTTGGCTCTAAAAAGAGCTTTTAGGCTTTCAGTGTTCAGCTCATTGTGAAGTGCAGAGAAAGATTTGCTGGGCACAGTCAGAGTTTTAACTACTCTGGCTTCCCCGCTTTACATTATGACAAAGCAAGTGGGGCAAACTGGGACATATTGAACAACAATATGGGTTTGACCAATCATGTTCAATTCTAGTTGGCTGACTCTGAGAAGAACACTTGGTCATGCTAATGTGAAACTTATACTTGGATCAAGAGGCAGTTGTCAGAACAGAGCAAGAAAACACTGCATGATTAAAAATTGGGAAGGGCATACCCTAGGGACGTGTCCTATCTCCATACATTTTCAACCTTTAAACAGAACAGATTATCTGGGAGGCTGGACTCTATGAGGAGAAATGTGGCATCAGGATTGGTGGAAGATCTATTAACAATCCGAGTTATGCAGATGACACAACCCTGCTTGCTGAAACTGAGGAGGACCTGAAGTGCTTGCTTCAAAGGGTCAAAGACTGTAGGCTTCAATATGGATTGGGGCTCAATATCAAGTAGACAAAGATTCTCACCACCGGACCAATTGGCAGAATCAGGATGGATGGTGAAGAGATTGAGATTGTTCACAGCTTTACTATGCTTAGCTCCACAGTCAACACCTCTTGGCAACAGCAGCCAGGAAATTAAAACATTTATTGTGATGGGAAAGTCTGTTATTAGGAATCTATCCAAAGTACTGAAGATCAATGGTGTCTCTCTGGAGACTAAGGTGCGTCTGATACAGGCCATGGTCTTGTGATTTCGTTATGCGTCAGAGAGTTGGACAATGACTAGAGCGGATAGAAGGAGAATTGATGCCTTTGAGCTGTGGTGCTGGAGAAGAGTATCAAGTGTACCATGGATTGCTAGGAAACAAACAGATTCATCCTGGAGAGGGTTAAGCCAGGCTACTCCTTGGAGGCAAGGATTCTGGGGCTTTGTCTGACATTTGGACATGTTTTTCAGGAGGGACTGGTCCTTGGAGAGGGACATCATGCTTGTAAGGGTGGAGAAACAGAGCAGGAGGGGAAGACCCTCTATGAGGTGGATTGATTCAGTGACTGGTGTAATCGAGGTGAGTGTGTCAGGGACAGTGCAATTGGCACTGTACAGAGCAGGGTTTAGGCCTGTTGTACATGGAGTTGCTATGAGTCGCAAGTGACTTGATGACACATAACAACATCAACAACATACTTAAACTTTTCATAACAGGTGGAGTTTTAAAGTCCTAGCCTCCAAGTAGAGACTTGGCTTCACCCTCTCCAAGACATACATACCTATTTGTTTTTCTTGGCAGTCCATGGTATGTTCAAGACTCTTTTCCAACACCACAACTCGAAGACATCTATTCTTCTTCTGTCATCCTGAGTCATTATTCAACTCTTTGAAGCATAACAAGTAATTTAGAATACTATGGGCTGGATTAGGGGCACTTTTTAATTTTCCAAGCATTATGGCCTTTTCCAAAGAATGACCATTCCTAAAAACATGCCCGAAGTATGTCACACAAAGTTTCACTATTCTTGCCTCTAACATGCATTCCTGCTGCACCTTTTTGAAACATACTTGTTTGTTCTTTTGTCATTAAGTGGAATGTGGCTCTTCTTCATACCACATACGACTTCATATTACAACCCAAAAGCATCACTTCTTCTGTCATCCTTAATTATTTTCCAACTTTCAGATACACAGCAAGTGATTGAAAGGAGATTGTTTGATTCAGGTACACATTAGACCTCAAACAAATATCTTAGTTACACAGTACTTTGGAGAGGTCCCTGACAGACGACTTTCTCAATGTAAAACAACCTTTTATTTCCTGGCTGCCAACTGTGTTAATTGTGAACTCAATTTTTATCTCTTCTCCATCTATCATAATAATTCCTATTGGCCTGGTAAAGAGAATTTTTTTTTTATTCTGGTCACAGTCAGCTAACGAATGGGTATGACTTTTAGGTCTATCCTTCAAAGCCATTTTTGCCTGGGGCCTGGAGAGTTGGAGGGAAGGAGAGAGAGAGAGAGAGAGAGAGAGAGAGAGAGAGAGAGAGAGAGAGATTGAGAGAGATTCACTGTTGTATTATAGATGGCAGTAGTTTTAACTTAAAGTGTTTATAAAATGAACACTTGTAAAATGAACCAATGCTAAGATCTAAATATTAAGACAAAAACAAAACAAACTCTGTGGAAATATTTTACAGTAGAATAATATGCCTTAAATTCAACAGCATATTTAAAAGGCCAATGAAATGTGGTGTTCTCAGAAAGGTAATAGGAGTTCAAGAGAAAATTCTCCACTAGTTTTATATAAATGACTGTGTGGTTATGATCACTGTGCATAAAAAAGATGTGATGGAACTACAAATGTGCAATGAGAAGGAATGAATATATAAAAGAAGGTAGACTATTTCAGGAAATCGTAAAAGAGGAACTAATTTAAAGCAAAGAATTAAAATGAAGGGCATGGAATACAGAATTTTGAAATTATTCTAATGAGAACATGAGCAAAGTAACCTCAGAAATGTTAGTTTCCCAAGTTCAAGAAGAAGAGGCACTGTAATAAATATGTTTGTCTGACTAGACACTTGTTCATCCTGCCTCTAGATGTGAGATACATACTAATACTCAATTAAAATGTGTGCTATTCACTGGAAAGTGAATCAAGGATTAGCTTATGTTTACATTTCTACAGAGAAACCCGTTGATTCCAACCAGGAGCTATGAAAGTTAAGGTACAAGAATTGATATTGCGGTTATAAGTTGATATTTGCAGAAATTGCTAAATTAAAGGAATAAATTTGATAATTTGTGAGGAAATTCATGCTAGCACAAGAGAAGCTCAAACTGGGTGATGAAAGAAGAAAAGTGATCCATTGAATCAAGCTGATAAAATTCAGCTAAACATTAGTGATTTTAGATATACAATAAATAAATGATTATTTGATTTTTTTACTTAGAATGATATTATTGTTACTGTTATATGCAATTAATTGGTTTAAACTATTGTTTTATTATTTGAAGCAGAAAGAATTTTGACCGAAGTGTAGTTTGACATCCAAATAAAAATATTTGAAAATACTTACCATGTAATTATTTTTTTTAATAAGAGAATGTGCAACAGATATAATGACCACATTCCACGTTATCTTATGGCATAGTCTGAAACATGTGAATTAACACCAAGGCTACACAACTCTAAGGAGTACAATCCACCAGTGGCTGTACTGGAGAAAGACGGGCAGTTTCCTCCCAGGATGCTATATTGTTGCAGAAGCCTTATTGAGGGTCACTTAGGAGTCAGAATTGACAGAGGGTTTCTATGAATTGGACAACAGCTAGTTTCGGGTTTATTCAAGGAACAGAGGCAGGGCGCATCACGAGGCCATCCTGTGATGAGCTAACCAAATCTCTTCCATGCTTCCTCACACTCCTTGCGTACTCAATGGCTGATAACTGATGTGGTCAAACTCACGTGGAAGTCATGTGGCAGTCCTGGATGCAGAGGTGTGGCCCAGGGCCAGGGCAGGGTATATGCCTCTTCATAGAGCAGGCCAAATGTGACAATCCTCCACACCCACCACCATCCTTGAGTCAGAAAAGAGTGTAGGTGACCCAGGGCCTGGCCAGGCCACAGACCCTGCCCGATTGCCAGCCCCAGGAGTGAACATGGCAGTGTAGCTGAGAGGTGGCACCATGCAGGTCACCCTGAAGACCCTTCAGCAGCAGACCTTCAAGATCAACACTGACCCTGAAGAGATAGTGAAAGCACGGAAGGAGAGCATTGAATCTGAAAAATGAAAGATGCTTTCCCAGTAACAGGCCAAATGTTAATTTACACAGGCAAAATCTTCAGTGATGATACTGCTCTCAAAGAAGATACAATGGATGAGAAAAATGTGGTGGTTATGGTTACAAAACACAAAGCAATGATAACACCAGCAGCAGTTACAACTCAGCAGTCAAATTCTGCTATCATTTACTAGAGTTAGTTCCTCTATAACAAGTGTGATATAATCCCACACCTCTACCCCTGCTTTGGCTACCACTTCTATACTTACTACATCTGTCACTCTGACATTAACAACATCTTTTGACTCTGCACTTACTAGTGCAAATAAGCAAGGAACACCTGCAGAAAAGCCAACAGAAACACCTAGTACCACTAATCCAACATCAACTGATAGTCCATCAGGAGTTCTTTCTAGGTCAAACTTTTTTGAAGATGCAACATGTACTCTTGTGACATGTCAATCCTATGAGACTATGGTAATTGAGATCATGTCAATGAGCTATGAACTTGAGCAAGTAATTACAGCCTAAGAGCCAATAACTGACAGAGTGGAGTATCTTTTAATGGGAATCCCTGGAGATAAAGCCAAGCTGTTGTTGATCCCCCTCAAGCATCTAGTATGGGAGTACCTCCATCTTCAGCAGTGGCTACAGCTGCAGCAACTGCAACAGTCACAACAAGTTATTCTGGAGGACAACCATTGAATTTTTATGCAATCAGCCTCAGTTTCAAAAGATGAGACAAATCATTCAACAGAATCCCTCCCTGCTTCCAGCATTGCTACAACAGATAGGACGAGAAAATCCTCAGTTACTATAGCAAATTGGCCAACACCAGGAGCGTTTTATTCAGACATTAAATGAAACACTTCAGGAGATGAAATGTCAGCGGTGGGATGGCAGAAGCTGGTAGTGATCATATGAACTACATTTAAGTAACATCTCAGGAAAAAGAAGCTATAAAAAGCTTAAATGCATTAGGATTTCCTGAGGGACTTGTGATACAGGCATAGTATGCTTGTGAGAAGAATAAAAATTTGGCTGCACATTTTTTTCTAAGGCAGAACTTGATGAAAATTGAAAGGGACTTTTTTTATCTTACACTTCACACCAGTGCATTACACTAACTTTGTTCACTGGATTGTCTATGATTATTTTGGCTCATATCCACAATACTTGGTATAAGGTAGTAGATGGCTGGGGGTGGGGAAGGAAGGATATAGGATATAAAGCAGGGATAAATACAGTGCATGTCTGCTTAAATTAACAGATGCCACAAATCCACAGTCTGTAAAATATCGTACAACCAAAAATTATTTTTTTCAGGTCTACAAAACAGTAGATAATTTTTCCTAAGTTTCACTCCTTTCACCGTACTAGATCCAGAAATTTAGTGTAATGCTCTGCTTTATGTTTCTTTGATTAACATAGGTTTTGGAAAGAATTTTTGATAACTAGAATCTAGTTAATTTCATGGTAATCCTGGATAATGGCTTTATGAAACGGAAAAGTAATTGGAGCAACGTAAAAACACAAAAGTCAAATTATTGATGGTTATTGTTGCTGCTTCAAATATGTATAAAGTTAATGAGTAAAAGAATCCCATTTTGTCCAATTAAATATTTGGAAGGATGGTGGGGTGGGGAGGAGAGAAAGGGAAACTTTTCTTGAAAATAATTACTGTTATTTTAAAATCTCTTGCTCATTGAATGTGAAAACCTTCTAGCCTAATATGAAAAGCTGTTCAAGTATGTTGTTGTTGTTATGTGCCGTCGAGTTGCTTGTGACTCATAGTGACCCTATGTACAACAGCCCTAAACTCTGCAATCTCATTGTCTCTGACACACTCATCCAGATTACCCCAGTCACAGAATCAATCCATCTCCTAGAGGGCCTTTCCCTCCTGTGCCTGCCCTCCACCTTCCCAAGCATGATGTCCTCCAAGGACTGCTTATCTCCTTAGAACATGACCAAAGTATGTCAGATGAAGCCTCAGAATCCTTGCCTCCAAGGAGCAGCCCGGTTTAACACTCTCAAGGATAAATCTGTTTGTTTTCTTAGCAGTACATGGTACCCTCAATATTCTTCTCCAACACCAAAGCTCAATTCTCCTTCCGTCCTCCTTAGTCATTGTCCAACTCTCTGATGCGACCAGTGATTGCAAAGACCATGGCTTGTATCAGACGTACCTTAGTCTCCAGAGAAACACTGTTGCTCTTGAGTACTTTAGAGAGGTCCCTAACAGCAGACTTTCCCATCGCAATACATCTTTCAATTTCCTGGCTGCTGGTGCCAGGAGTGTTGATTGTGGAGGCTAGCAGACTAAAGCTGTGAACAATCTCAACCACCCTTCCTGGTGCTGCCAATTGTTGTAGTGGTGAGAATCTTTGTCTTCTTGACATTGAGCCTCAATCCATATTGGAGGCTGCAGTCCTTTACCCTCTGCAGCAAGCTCTTCAGATCCTCCTCAGTTTCAGCAAGCAGGCTGAGTCATTTTTGTGTTTACATATATTGTTTGTTTGGGGGGGATTGATAGGTATCTGATTACTGTTTATTGTTACATTGCAGTAAAAGTTTTAAAACAATCATTGGGTGTTTGCTTTTGATGTTTCACTTTGTGAAATGAGCACTTTTGGTGTCAATGGAGAAAGGCAGTGTTTATTCTCCCTCTCTTACTCTGCCCTCAGTAGAAAAAGTTTTCATCAAAAGTCTGTGAATCCCAACTGTGGCCTTTCTTAAATCCACTCAATGCTAATTCCTTTGTTTTTCTTTTATTTCTTTTTTAAAATTGATGCAAATGTATCAAAACTTTGTTTTTAGTATTTGTAAATGTTTTCCTTTATTAGTTAAGGGTGTGCAGCTATGAAAGTCTGTATTATATATTGCTCTCAAAAGAAGATGGATGAAACTCTTTATAGCATCTTTTATTTCATTAGAAAGACTGGTTTCTTTAAGAAGGGTTGGGAGATGCTCCTGGAAATGTACTTTGGAAAATATACAATCAAGCTTTCTTATGGCATATTAAAAGGAAAATCTTAATAGAAAAAATAAGTAGTTGCAGAAAGAAAATATTTTATTTTAAACTTCTGTCAACTTTTTAATAACACAGTTATGCACAGTGATGATTTTAAAAAAGCAAAAGAATTGAATAATATCAGGAATAATTATATTTTACATAATGCAGTTTATTATGAATAAACTACTAGTTTTATTATAATATCTGTAGTACTCTGTATAAAAACTATTATTTTTTCCCCCCTCTGGTGACCTAGATGCACTGCAATCCTGAAGGCACTGGGTTCCAGGCCACCAACTACTCTGCAAGAGAAGGATGGGCAATCTCCTCCAGTGCAATTAACTGCCTCTGAAAACCCACGAGAGGGTCAGCTATGGGTTGGTTCTGACTCGATGGTAAACAACAGCAATATATAAGAAGTGAGTTACAACCATCTAGTTCATAAAATATAGGTGGAATTAGGAGTAATCCAAAGCAGACATATATTTCCAAGTAGCATCTAAAAAAATTTCTTCTTGAAATTTAACTATGATATCTAGCATATTTAAGTCTGTTAATATAATAAAGTTTAAGCATTCTGGCTTATCTTAACAGTTACTTAGACTTTTCTCAAACTTTTATAGTTTAATTAAAAGTAAGCATACAGTTTCTACCTATTTTACATTATCCTTTTTTAAATTTTTTGTTTACATTATCCCTTTTGAGAATCTTTTTTTTTTCACAAAAAAGAGCATTTCCATGTATCTACACTATTTGTAATTTCTTTCTAATTTGAGGGAGAGCTTTCAAGTCACAGTGGATTTATTAAATTGTTCACATACATTTTGATTTCTAAAATTAATTACAATTAATTAATATAATTATTCACAATATTTTATCAAACATTTACTACTTATCTATTCATAATTTTTTTCTTTCCTTCCCTTCTTATCTCTTTCTTAAACTGAGGTGAAATAAGTTTATTTTTTAATTCACCTATTGTTTTCTCATTTTGTATTCTGAAAAAACACAGATAAAGTCACATCTTGTTTTAATCAAGCCCTTATATTTACCATTAAACATCGTCAGCAAAATTACACTCAGTCTAGTAAACCATTGTTTCATAAATATCTTTGGCTTACTATCGGCCAAGTACAGTGCTTGGCTGGAGATATGGCATTACGTTAAGCAGAAAATTATTTTCCCCCTATAAAATATGCAGTCTTCATGGAGAATGGGGTGGGGTGGGGTGGGGGGCAACTAACCAACAAACAAACTCCAAAGTCTTGCGACTAATTCAGATACAAAAATATAAATTCAAAATCATATATTTTGCCATGAAAATAACTAAACAGGATAACAGGATATCCCTGATAAGAGACAATGTTATATAGTATGTATGATCATCAAATCCAACTTTCAGAAGGCAAAATTTGAACTGAGATGGTTGCTGCTTTTCTTATTAGGGGCCTTTGACTGACTGTGAGTCACAGTGGCATTACGCACAACAGAACAAAGCCCTGCTCAATGCTGTGTCAATTCATCTAGGAAAGACTTTTTTTATAACAAAGCCATTATGTCAAGTTGTTAGAAAAATATTCCAGGCAAATCTAGTGAAAGTGTATGCTGTTTTTATGTGCCATTCTGTTGGAACTGACTCATACCTGGCCCTCCCGCCAGAGGATTTTCAGAGGTTATGGATGACAGTGGAGGTGATGGCCCGTTTTTATCATGTGGAGCAGCTGGCCTATTTAAACCAGAGGTATTTGGTTGGGAGCACTACGAAATACTTGGCCACCAAAGCTCCTTGGTGAAAGCATCTACAGAAAGATAATGCCCAAAATAACTGTGGTGGGTTTTTGTTTTTTGGTGTTTTTTTTTTTCTTTTGCAGGACTCCTAACTTTCTTTTCTTGAAAATATTGTCGAATTTTTAATACAAAGTGTAAATCCTGGAGACACATATATTTTATAATAACTTTGAATAGAGTACAGTGTAACTATTATTGCCCATAATTTATTATGATTCAAATAATGCCACCTAATTTTGCATTAGCTTTTCCAGGAAATCATGTTATTGATTCATATGAATGAAGCACTTTTCAGAATGGTTTTTAATTTTAATGGTTTTTACACTTTTCCCAAAAATAAATAACTAGTTTTAAAAGAATAGTCATTTGCTCCTGGCCATTTAGGAATATAAAAATATAGAAGAGGGACTTTTGACACAAAGTACAGAAACACTTCTGATTAACCTAAAGAATTTCAAATCAGTTGCTTAGACAAATATTTTCCTTTTCCCTCTGCAACTTCTTGATGTTAGGTGACCTATAGTGATTCTATGAACAACTGATCTGAGTTCTGTCCAATCCTGAGCCATCCTCACACTTCCCTACACATTAAAGCCAAATGTGGCAGTGACAGTATCAGTCCACCTGGTTGAGGATCTTCCTCCCCTTCGTTGACATTCCACCTTCCTGACTATTATGTTCCTCTCCAAGAAATAGCTCATCCTAGGAACATACTTGAAGTATGTGAGGCAAAGCCTCATCATCGTTGCCTCCAAAGAGCACTTTGAGTGCATCATCTCAATGACATATTTTATTCTTTTGGCAGTTCATGTTCAGTACTCCTCTCCAACACCACATCTCAAAGGTATCAATTCTTTAATCATTCTTATTTATTGTCCAGCTATCAGATGCATAGCAAGTGATCAGAAAGACCATGACCTTAATCAGAGTATCTTAGTCCTCAAGCTGACATCATTACTCCTCAATAATTTGGAGAAGTCCTTAATTGAACACTTTCCCAATGCAATACATCTCCTGATTTCCTGACTGATTTTACCAAGGATGTTGTGTTAGTTATGGAACCAAATAAGATGAAGTTATTGAAAGTTTCATCTGTCTTTATAGATGGAAAAAAAGACCTATGCAACTAAGCTGTTGTCTATGTTTATCAGCAGGCTTATAACAACAAGAGTTAAAAGGACTTTCCAGTAATATGGTTTTTGATATTGTGACTTTCTGATTTTACATGTTCACTGCAGATGTCATAACTGTTCTCTTTGTAGTATTTCTGGATTTCTTTACATGTAAACAGATTACCAATATTAGATTTCATCATCACCTATTATACAATTTTCACCACTTTATAAAAATAAAGGAGAAATATTAGCTCTTCAAAAACATTTATATGACTATAGATATAACTAGTTTCCGACATGATTACCAGACCTCTCTTACTCCACCCGTTTGCGAGCCATAGGATAACTGTTTCAAACCTTCAGAGATCTAAATTTCCCTTTAACACTGAATTTCCTTTTTCTTCAGCACTTCCTATGCCTCTGGGGATTCTTGTGAATAATTTCCTCTGAATAATCTACACTGAAATTGTACATTAAAACTGACATCAATTAACACTTATCTTGAGATATTTTAATCAAAAGTGATTACCTATCAATATCTTCACTACTAGTGAGAATTAGGACTCAGTTCTTATCCTCAATTTTCGCACTCAACTTTTATTTTTGGAATTGAACATTTATTCAACAATATAAATTGTCTCACTTCAAGATGAATGATTCTAGTGAGAGTTTTATTTAGGCATACAGGAATGAAATATAATTTAATAACTGAATATTTTAGTAAAAGGTGGTATTGTTGTTATTGTTATGTGCCAACTAATAGGGATCAATAAAAAAACAGATCTGAGTCGTATACTAATATGTGTAATCCTTATTGTCTCTAATATGCTCAATCCCCTTGTGACAGTCATTGTATTAAACTCTATTTTTTAAAAAAATTATTTATGAAACTGGAGATTGCCTTTTCCATTTCATTGAAGAATAGAATTTGTATTTGTATTGGGATTGCATTAAACATGTAAATTGCCTTTGGTAGTTTTGCCATTTTCACAATATTGAGTCTTCCTATCCATGAGCAAGGGATATTCTTCCACTTCTCCAGGTCTCTTTTTTCTTGTAGTAATGTTTTGTAA
>NW_006399762.1:14309998-14311365 GCF_000299155.1 Elephantulus edwardii
ATTTCAAATAGTGGAATAACTGGGTCATACTGAATTTCTATGTTCAGTTTTTTGAGGAAACACCAAACTGCCTCCAGAGTGATTGTACCATTTTACAATCCCACCAAGACTGTATAAGAGTTCCTAACTTGCAACATCCTCTCCAACATTTTATTACTTGCTGTCCTGTTCAACTAAGTTGCTTCTGCTACAGTGAGATGGTGTCTCATTGTGGTTTTGATATGCATCTCTCTTATTGCCAGTGATTTTGAGAATTTCTTCATATGCCTGTTGGATATATAGATATCTTCCTCTGTGAAAAGTCTTTCCATGTCTTATGCCTATTTTGTAATTTTGTGTTTTCACTCTTTTTTTCTTGTGGAGGCTCTGTAGGATTCTATAAATATATATATATGAGACTTTTGTCTGAAATGTTATTGCCAAAAAGTTTTTAACCAGTCAGTAGATTTTCTTTTCACACTGTTGGAAACTGTTTTTGATGTGCGCAGAAATTGAGTCCTCAGAAGTTCTCATTCATCAATTTTATTCTCTCCAGATTGTGCATTTCCTGCTGTATTTGATAGTCTCTTCATATCATAGACTAGGCTCTTTTAGCTTGATTCCAGTTTGTCTGTGATGAACTTTATGGTTTCAGGCTTTACTCCCAGGTCTCTGATCCAACTTGAGTTTATTTATGTGTATGGTGTGAGATGTGGATCCTGTTTCAGTTTTCTGTAGGTAGTAGTCCATTTTTGACAGATCATTTGTTGAAGAGGTTGTCATATCTTCATTTGATAGATTTTTTTTCCTTAATGAATATCAGTTGACGACTATAGATAACTGGGCCCATTTTTGGGTTCTCAATTCCGTTCCATTAGTCTACATGCTTGTCATTGTAATAGTGTGATGTTGTTTTGGTTACTACTGTTGTGTAGCAGTTTTTGAGGTCAGCAAGCGCTATATTTCCCATTTCATTTTTGTTTTTTTCAGAAGGGCTTTGCTTATTTGTGGCCCCTTTCCTTTTCAGAGAAACTTGACAATTTCTCTTTCATCTCCTTGAAAAAGGAATTCAGTATATGTATTGAAATTGTGTTGAACATATAGATTTCTTTTGGTAGGATTTTCATTTTCATAATATTGAGTCTTCCTATCCATGAACAGGACATATTTTTCCATTTATTTAGATCTTTTATTGTGTCTCTCAGAAATGTTCTGTAGATTTCTTTGGGGGGGGGTCTTTTGAGTAGTGTCTTTACTTAAGTTCACTCCTAAGTATCTTAATTTGTAGTTGGATATTATAAGTTGTGTTGATTTCTTGGTTTCCTACTCTGAGTTCTCTTTGTTACTATAGAGGAATCCCATTGATTTTTGGATATTCATCTTATTTC
>NW_006399762.1:14334159-14334646 GCF_000299155.1 Elephantulus edwardii
CCACATTTACAACATTCCTCTTACCAAAACCATTTATGGAAATTGGTACTGCATTGGAACATGTATCTCTGTATTGGAAATGATGATATTCTTAATACTTCTAGCTTTATCTTAAAAGACTATAATGTTCAAAATTATTTGTTATAAATTTGCTTAAATTTTTTCCTCTTTTAACAACTGGGATCTAGAGGGAAGAGAAAAGACCAGAGAATGGCAATAATTATTGGGGCAGTTATTGCTGCCAGTTTAGGGTCTGTGTCAGGAAAAGGAAGTCTTTCTCATGTACAACACCATCCAAAGGTAATAAAGGAGGTCAGAATTGCTTCCACTGTGGAAAGCTGGGCCACTTCGGTAGACAGTGTCACAGACGAGAGCCACAGATAGGCAAGGGAGTAGAGAGGAAGCTCCCACTCACTTGCTTTAAGTATGGCTCTGAAGGACACCTGGCCAAGGGGGTCCACATCAGGTCCTCATGGCAGACAGGACT
>NW_006399762.1:14336336-14344254 GCF_000299155.1 Elephantulus edwardii
CATAACTTGTAATTTACACAGTCAAAAACCTTTGCAATGTCAGTAAAGCACAGATAGAGAATATTCCAATACTCTTTTCTCTCAGACAAAATTCATGCCATATCAGCAATAATATCCTTTGTGCCTTAGCCTCTTCTAAATCTGACTTGCATTTCTGGAAGTACTATCAATGTACTGTCCTAGTCATTTTTTGCAATTTTTTTCTGTAATTTTTCTGGTGATTTTCTGGAATATTTTGTGTGTATTTGATAATAATATTGTTGTTCAGAATTTCAACAATTTGTTATATCACCTTTCTTAGGAATAGGACACATGGGACTCTTTCATTCACTCTTTAAGATAGCTGCTCTCCACATTTCTTCCCATGGACTGATGAGCATACCCAGAACTGCATTTGTTCATTGAAACACATCAATTGGAATCCATCGATTCCTGGGGCCTTATTCTTTGCATATACTCTGTCACCAAGTTTGTATCTTCCTACTACCATTATTTCTCTATTATTTCCAATTTTTGCATTCCAATTATCAATTATCTTAATGTATCTTGAGTGCAAGTTTGGTCAGTTTCAGAGTACAAAATTCTGTAAAACTACTAAATTTCCTCTTCTTTGACTTTACCAGTTGATGATTATATTTGAATAATAACTTATATCATATGGTTAGAATACTATCCCTCACAACATTGTACTTCAGGATAGAACTTGAAATTGTCTTTTTAATTATAAATACAAGATCATTCTATTTTTTTCATTTATGGCATAATATATAATGTACCATTTTCATTCAAATTGATCATTGCTGGTCTCTGTCATCTCACTGATACCTAAAATGTAAACAATGACATTCAATTTCCGTTTTTACAACTTTTAGCTTTTCTACATTCATACTTCATATATTTCATGTTTTAATTTTTAAAAGATTTTGTAGCTGCTTCATCTCATTTTCATAATGTCCAGTCTAGGCTCTACCTCATGTTCTTCTATTGTTCATGGAATTCTCAGTGGCTTGCTATTTTAGAAGTGAATTATCAATCTTGTTTCTTAGTCAGCAGTTTGAATACCTCTTGGGCCTTACATGGCCTGGTGGCTTAGAGCAAGTTACATTACTGGAAGATGCTGTTGTTCGATGTCTAAGTTTGATGTTCAAGTTTAGTATGCCTCAAAGCAACACTATGAACAGCAGATCTAAACCCTGTCCAATCCTGTGTCATCTTCACACTTTCTGACACACTAGAGATCATTGTGGCAATCACCATGTCAAACCAGTTGGTGGAATGTCTTCCTCTCCTTTGCCAACCCTCCATCCTTATAAGCACCATGCCCCTCTCCAAAGAATAGCACCTCTAGCACAAGCCTGAAGTATGTGAACTGAAGCCTCATCATTCTTGCTTCAAAAGAGCACTCTGGCTACACCCTGTCCAAGACATATTTATTTGGTTTTGTTTTTTGGGTTTTTTTGTCTGTCCATAGGATATTCAATACTCTTCTCCAATACCATAATTCAAAGGTATTAATTCTTTTCCTGTTATCCTTATTCACTGTCTAGCACTCAGGTACCCAGGAAGTGATCAGAAAAACTATGGCCTGAATCAGATCCAACTTAGTCCTCATATTGACATCATTATTTCTCAACAATTTAGAGAGGTCCCTAATTCCAGACTTTCCACATGCAATATGATTTCCTGTCTGTTGATACCAAAGGTGTTAATTGTGGGTTCAAGTAGGATGAAGTTTCAATCTCTTCTCTATCCACCATAATGTTGTCTACCTGTTAAATGATAAGAATCGTTGTTTTCTTGACATTGAGACACAATCTAAACTGAAGGTTGCATTATTTGATCCTCTGCAACAAGTGGTTCACTTTCAGTGAGCAAGGTTGTGTAGTCTGCATAACTCAGGTTATTGATGAGTCAACCTCTGATCCTGATGCCACAATTCTCTTCATAGAGTCCAGCTTCTCGATTAATTTTCTCAGTGTACAAATTAAATAGGAGAGAGAATACAACTCAGACACATACTCATCTTAATTTTGAACCATGTGATATCCTTCTGGTTCGTTCATGTAACATCCTCCTGGTAAAAGTATAGGTTTGTCGTGAGCATAATTAAGTGCTCTGGGATTCCCATTCTTCTTTTTTTTAAATAATTTTAATGAACATTTGCAGAGAATTTGGATTTCCATTCATTCATTGCTGCACTTCTCTACCCACCCAGCCCTCTCCCCCCGCCCCCCAGTTCACTCCTCTCTTTCAAAAGTAAGACTCCCTCCCCATTCTTCTTAATGTCAGCCAAACGTGTCATGATCCAGATAGTCAAATGCCTTTGTATAGTTAATAAAGCACAAATAGACATTCATCTGGTATTCTCTCTTTTCAGTCAGGATCCATCGGACATTAGTAATGATGTCCTTGGTGCCATGGCATTTTCTAAATCATATTTGAACTACTGGAAATTCCCTATCTATGTACAGTTCTATCCATTTTTTAATGATCTCCAGCAATATTTTGCCTCCATGTGATATTAATGATAGTATTTGAAATTTCCACTTTCTGTTGGATTGCCATTCTTGGGAATGGGAATAAATATGGACCTCTTCCAATCCAATGGCCAGACAGTTGTCCTCCAAATTTCCTGGCATAGACTAATGAGTTCATCAAGGCTGCATCTATTAATTGAAACAAGTAAATTGATATCTCATTGATTCATGGCATTTTATTTTTTTGCCAGTATCTTCAGTTCAGATTCCATTTCCTCCTTCATTATCCTGGGCTTCTGCTCATATAATTCCTGAAATTCTTCGATGTCAATCAGATTTGTTTGGTACAGTGATTCTGTGTATTCCCTCCATGCTTTTTTGATGCTGTCTGGATCATTCAAAATATTGCCCATTGCATCTTTCTGTATTACAAGATGAGGGTTAAATTTGTCTTTCAGTTCTTTCAGCTTGAGAAATGCAGTGTGAGTTTTTCCCTTTTTATTTTTCAATTCCATCTCTCTACACATTCCTTTACAATTACTTGTTTTGTTCTCTTGAGCTGCCCTTTGAAATCTTTTGTTCACTCTGGCATGGTTTCCCTTTGTTTTGGTGTCTCAAAGCTGTAGTACAATTGTCAGGTTTTCTTCTCACATGCTTTTTATTTTGCCTCCTCTGTTTTTGTAAAGACCTTTTGCTCTTTCAAGAAAGGAAAAAAAAAAGTCATCTGGTCTTCGATCTTTTGATTTTTAGTGTTCAGTGCTCAAACCTATTCCTAAGAAGATCTTGAAATTAAGATGGAATAGCTTTAAGATCATATCTTGGTTCTTGTGGATTTATTTTCATTTTATTCGACCTCAATTTGAACTTCCATATGATCTCTTGTCTGGAGCTCATTGTCTAGTCAAGAAGGTAAGTTGTCTTGATTTAATTGGCAATCATATGTAAGTTTATTAGATTGCACTGAAAAATACTAATGTATATATTGCTGATCCTCTGGGTGGTTTTCAGAGGCAGTTAATTGTTCAGAAGAAGATTACCCATTATTCTCCCACGGAGCAATCTGGTGGCCTCAAACTGTGTATCTTCAGGATTACAGTGCAATGTCTTGCCATTAGGTAGCAGGGTAGCAGGTGTGTGTGTGTGTGTGTGTGTGTGTGTGTGTGTGTGTGTGTGTGTGTATTTAACGGAAATATTTTCCTTTATATATACTTTAACAAGGTAACTGTAAGACAAATGAGAAGGGTTTGTTTCATTTTTTAAAAATTATTTTTTAAAGAAATGTAGTCAGTGTACTCATTATAACAAAGATTATTTGACTTAGTCTCCCATACATTGAACATGTTACCAAGAGGAACGAGTCGCTGAAAAAGGGCATCCTGCTTGATAAAGTAGAGGGTCAGTGAAGAAACCATCAAGGAGATTAATTGGCATAGTGACTGCGACAATCAGCTAAAGGATAGTAGGAATTGTAAGGAGAGCACGGGACAGGGTAGGTTTTTAATCTATTATTCATAGAGTTCTATGAGTGAAACCCAACTTAAAATACATCTACCAACAGTAGATAGTGTGATGCATGTTTTATGATTAACAACTAAAACTGCAGAAACGATACTATCTGTTCAAGGTCCTGAAATTTGTATCCCCTAAAATCCAAGGACAATATAAATAACCATACATCTTTACTAATTTAGACTATCCATACTTTTCTGATCAATATCTTTGGATAAAATAAATGTCTTTTGTGAATAACTTCTCCACTGAAAAGCCAGATAGAGGCCCTGTCATATTAATGCTGCAATTGAGCAACTCCACTAAACATGTACCTTAGTTTTAGTGTCAAAGAGTATCTGAAAAAATCCTGAACTCTAAATATACACCCAAAGCATCCTTACCTTGAAATTCAGCTAGTACTTTTTAAATACATTGTTAATATTTAATTTTGAATTTGCAGTAAAGATGTGCTGAGCTCTTTGGTATATATTTAGGTAAAGGAGTCAGCAAGCCGGAGATAATCTCCTCCCTCTTGGAAGTAGTTCAATTTTTATTTCAGAAAAACATCTTGTGCATAAATAAAACAAACTACGAAGCATAACTTTTAAAAATTAGGTTATATCTTGTTTACATTTTAAAATAATTATTTAATGTTATGTTTACCATATAAAGAAAAGTAACTTTTAAAATTTTAAATGAAATACCAGTAGTTAATTTTTAAAACTTAATTTTATGTGCACTTACAAAAAGGTAACGATTATTTATTGTTACTTTTTTTAATTTTCAAAGAAATAAGTTACAATGACTACAGAAAAATTAAGGAGTGGGGGAAAAGCTTTTATTTTTATAAAATAACAATTACTTCATTGATGTGCAGATTTTTAAGGAGCTCTGATGGCCTAGTGGTAAGAAACTTCAATAAATTCCCAAAGGAATGCAGTTCAAATCCACCAGGTGCATTGCAGTAAAAAGATGGGCATTCTCCTGCCATGCCATTAATTGCCTCTGATAACCCCCTGGAGATTCAGCTATGGATCAGTTCTGACTCAATGTTACTCAACAACAACAATAACAACGGCAACAGAAATAACAACAACATGGAATTTTAATGTAAAGTTTTTATTGTTGTTGTTATGTGCCATCCAGTTGCTTGCGACTCATAGCGACCCTATGTACAACGGACCTAAACCCTGCTCTGTCCTGTGCCAATCGCACTGCCTCCGAACACATCCATTCTGATTACCCCAGTCACTGAATCAATCCACTTCATAGAAGGTCTTCTCCTCCTGCACTGTCCCTCCACCCTCCCAAGCAGGATGTCCCTCTCCAAGGACCGGTCCTTTCTTAAAACATGTCCAAAGTATGTCACATGAAGCCTCAAGATCCTTGCCTCCAAGGACCGTCCAGTTTAACCCTCTCCAGGATTAATCTGTTCTCTTGGCAGTCCATGGTATATTCAATACTCTTCTCCAGCACCACAGCTCAAAGGGATCAATTTTCCTTCTATCCGACCTAGTCATTATCCAACTCTCTGATGCATAACAAGTGATTGCAAGGATCATGGCCTATATCAGGTGCACCTTAGTCTCCAGAGTGACATCATTGCTCTCCAGTATTTTGGAGAAGTTCCTAACAGCAGACTTTCTATCACAATACATCTTTTGATTTCTTGGCTGCTGTTGCCAAGAGTGTTGACTGTGGAGCCAAACAGACTAAAGTAGTTAACAATCTCTTCACCGTCCATCCTGATGCTGCCAATTGGGACAGTGGTGAGAATCATTGTCTTCTTGATATTGAGCCTCAATCCATACCGAAGGCTGCAGTCCTTGACCCTCTGCAGCAAGCATTTCAGGTCCCCCTCAGTTTCAGCAAGCAGGGTTGTGTCATCTACATAATTCAGATTGTTGATAGGTCTTCCACCAATCCTGATGCCACACCTCTCCACATAGAGTCCAGTCTCCCGAATAATCTGTTCTGCATAGAGGTTGAAAAGATATAGAGATAAGACACATCCCTGGCATACACCCTTCCCAATTTTGAATCTTGCAGTGTTTCCTTGCTCTGTTCTGACGACTACCTCTTGGTTCAAGAATACGCTTCACATTAGGACGATCAAGTGTTCTGGTATTCTCATTCTTCTCAGAATCAGCCACAGTTTGTTATGATCCACGCCTTTGCATAATCAGTGAAACACTGATAGACATTCTTCTAGTATTCTCTGCTTTCAGCTAAGATCTATCTAACATCAGCTACAATATCCCTAAGACCACGACCCCTTCTAAACCCAGCCTGGAGTTCTGGTAGTTCTCTGCTGATGTGCTGTTCCAGTCGTTTCTGGATAATATTCAGTAAAATCTTGCTTGCATATGAAATCAATGAGATCGTTCTATAGTTTCCACACTCTTTTGGGTCACCCTTCTTTGGAATGGGAACAAATAAAGATCTCTTTAGGTCAGCCAATTGGTTGTTCTCCAGATTTCTTGACACAGCTTGGTGAGCACATCCAGGGCAGCATCTGTTAGCTGAAATACGTCAATTGGTATATCGTCTATCACTGAGGCCTTATTTTTTGCTATTTCCTTCAAAGTGCTTTAACTTCTTCTTTCATCACCATAGGCACTTGCTCATATGTTATTTTATTAAATTCTTTGGTGTCTGCCAATTTCTTTCAATATAGTGACTCAGTATATTCTTTCCATCTTCTTTTAATACTTCCTGGATCATTTAATATTTTGCCTAGAGCATCCTTATTATAGCAACTCGAGGTTCGAATTTGTTCTTCAGTTCTTTGAGCTTAAGAAATGCTTTACATGTTCGGCCCTTTTGATTTTCTGACTCCAGCTCCTTGCACATTTCATTGTAATATTTTGTTTAACTTTAAAGTGCTTGTCTCATTGAGACCTATGTTTAACTCAAAGCATACATTGCTTAAATTCTATTTCCAACAAATTTAAAGTTTAGATAAATATAGTACATTTTTCTCAAACTATGCTAAATAAGAAAATAAAAGAGATTAGAAACAAGAGTGGCATCTACTTCCTAAACAATATGCCTCAGGAAACTCTATGAACTTTGATAAATGTTGATAGTTGTAGAAAGGTTCAGGCCTTTTGTTCATAGGGGTGCTATGAGTCATACACAACTCAATCAGCAACAACTACAATAAAATAGAACTTAGTCTGAAGACTAAGATGTGTGTCTTCTAGGAAATGGTCTTTATAATTATGTGCTGTGCATCAGAAAGCTGTACAAGAACAAGTATGATAGAAGGAGAATTGATGCCTTTGAGCTAGGGTTCTGGAGATCAGTATTGACTATACCATGGACTACTAATAGAACAATCGAGTTCATCCAGGAGAAGATGAAATCAGGATTCTCCTTGGGGACAAGGTTTCTGAATCTTCATCTGACATACTTTGGACATGTTGCAAGGAGGGATCTAGTCCTTGGAGAAGGACATCATGCTTGGGAGGGTAGAGGGACAGCACAAAATAGGAAGACTCTCAATAAGATGGCTTGATTCAGTGAATATGGAAAGAAGAGTAGGTATGTTAGTGACAAAAGTCGGCTCAGAATAGAGTAGGGTTCATAGCACTTGGTCACTATGATTTTCAGGCGACTTGATGGCACATAACAACAACAACAACAACAACAACAACAAGGACTAACCCTTATAATAATTAACAGTAGTATTTTTATCACATCTAGAAGGTGAAATAAAATACCTAGGAAATCAGTATCGTAAATGAGATCTACATAAAATCGTGAAAGTTAAATGATTGAATAGGACATTATGCTGAGTGAGGTATCTCAGTCACAAAGGGACAAATGCTATATGGTGCCACTGTTGTAGAATGAGGCTGGCATTGGGGTGGGGTATGACTGAGATAAACGTGATGAAATATGTTTACGGCATTGAAGTCTATGGGGGAGAGAATAGCCTAAAAGGG
>NW_006399762.1:14346707-14362388 GCF_000299155.1 Elephantulus edwardii
TATGATTTACAACCTCTGAAAACCTGTTTGAGGCTCAACTATGAGTGGGTTCTAACTCTGAAAATGAATAATAACAATAGCAACATTAAAGTATTGTCACAGAATGTAATTTTATTAGACATTTTTTTAAATATAGCCCAAATTTATGCAATATTTCTTCAACATTTAACACTGAGGATTAACATTTGTTTAAAAAGCATGAATGCTTTGGAAAAAGTCATTGTAATTCATTACATACAGCAATTTAAACTACAGCTAATATTTATACATTTTATGGTTCTTTTCACCAAGGTACCTAAATTTCAGCTCCAATATATTATATTATGAATTATATGTACAGTGATTGCGTTATTTTACAATTTCCAGCATCTTCACTAATTCCTCAATTGATAGAATTTATAAAACAAAAACTCAGTAGTGTAAATGCATCATTATTTATATACCCAAAAGCCAAGTGACAGTGACTGCAACCACATAACTGATGAGATAAATGAGTTTTATGTCCCCAAAACAATTTTAAAGCTGAGCAATCCAAATTTATTAGCCATATCCAGATGGACTATAAAGTTAATATATTGCTGTTTATGTATCAAGTCAGAGAAAATTATTAAGGGTGATTTCAGCCATGCACAGTAAGGGTGGGGGACCTTGGTTAAATTTTGATGCTATAATTCAAGGAAATGTTTGTAGCTAAGGAGCTAATGTCACAAATAACATAACAGTGCCATAGTAGACTTTGTATTATTTTCTCAACTTTTAAAAGGGTAAAGTTGGAATTTATACAGCAACTCTTTAAAATATTTTAAATTATATTTCTGGAAAGAGGTATTTTACATATTGTAGCTGTTGTTACATACCATTGAATCATCTGTCATTCATTGCCATCCTGTGTACAACATCTCTGAAGCCTTCCCTGTCTTGAGCCAGTCTCACTAACTGACATGTCTACTCCCATAGTCCCAGTTACTGTATCAATCTGTGTCATCTGGAGTCTCCTTCTCCTGCACTGTCCCTCCACCCTTTCAAGCATGATGTACTCTAAAAACCAGTCCCTTTTAGCCACATGCTCAAAGAATGTGAGACAGAGCTTCAAAATTCTCACCTCCAAGGATAAATTTGGTTTCACTCACTCATTTGGTTTATTGGGTTTTTTGTTTGTTGTTTATTTTTTGGCAGTCTATGGTATGTTCTAGACTCTTCTCCAGCACCATAACTCAAAAGCATCAATTTTTCTTCTCCCATCCTTAATTACTGACCAGCTCTATGATGCATAGCAAGTAATGGTGAAGACCATGGCCTTACCTATTATCAAGCATTTATTAAATTTATGAAACCTATATAAATAGAGGGTATTTTAATGGACTAAAATGTAAATAAATGAGCTACTGGAAAATAGCTCTTAAAACATTTCGGTGTGGCACTATCTTAACATACGAAATTTTGATCAGTATGATAGACTCTTAAATTACTTTGGAAAATAATGGCCTTCATTTTGATGACTAGTAATTATTATGTTACTATGGTTACAACCAGAAAATATAAGCAGTTACTAATGGCATAAAGTAGAAAGATTCAAAATATATTGTTATTGCAAGTATTGATATTTTCCCCATATATTTTTGGTGTCAGTATGACTAATAGTTATGTGTATTCTGTCTTCATAGCTTTTCAATCTGTATGCAGAACAAATCATTCGAGACGTTGGGCTATATGAAGAGGAATGTGGCATCAGGATTGGTGGAAGAATCATCAACAACCTGCGTTTTGCAGATGACACAACCCTGCTCTCCGAAACTGAGGAGGACCTGAAGCACTTGTTGCAGAAGATCAAGAACTACAGCCTCCTGTATGGACTGAAGTTCAACATCAAGAAAACAAAGATTCTAACCACTGGGCCAATTGGCAGCATCAGTATGGATAATGAAGAGATTGAGATAGTTAACAGTTTTAGTTTACTTGGCTCCACGGTCAACACTCTTGGTAACAGCAGCCAGGAAATCAAGAGATGAATTGCATTGGGAAAGTCAGCTGTGAAGGACCTCTCAAGAGTACTGAAGATCAACGATGTCAGACTGGAGCCTAAGGTGCTACTGATCCAGGCTATAGTCTTCGCAGTTACGTGCTATGCATCAGAGAGTCGAACAGTGAATAGGGTTGATAGAAAGATAATTGATGCCTTTGAGCTGTGGTGCTGGAAAAGAGTGTTGAATATACCATGGACTGCTGGAGAACAAGCAGGTTCATCCTGGAGAGGGTGAAGCCAGAATGTTCCCTGGAGTCAAGGATTCTGGAGTTTCGTCTGACATATTTGGGGCATGTTGCAAGGAGGGACTGGTCCTTGGAGAGGGACATCATGTTTGGCAGAGTGGAGGGGAGGAGAAGGAGAAGAAGACCTTTGATGAGATGGATTGATCCTGTGACTGGAGAGGTGGGAATAAGTGCATTTGAGATGGCTAGGTTGGCACAGGATAGAAGAACATACAGAGAGAGCTCTTGTACATAGGGTCGCTATGAGTTGCAAGCGACTCAATGGCCCATAACAACAACAACAACAACATGACTAATATTGACTCTGTGAAAAACAGATTTGAATCTTGCCCTGTCCTCATAATCTTTGATATATGTGTGCCTATTGATAAGTCACTGTGTCTATCCATCTTGTTGGGGGTCTTCCTCTCCTTCAGTTCTCCTTGACCTTTCCAAGAATAATGTCATTTCCAAGAACTGAAAATATGTCCAATGTCTGTGAGATGAAGTTTCACTATGTTTTCCTCTAAGGAATATTCATTCTAGCTACACGTTTTCTGAGACTTATTTGTTCATTCTTTTACAGTACTTTTCTCCAACATCACAACTCAAAGTTATCGAATCTCCTTTTCGTCCTTAGTCATTGTCCAATTTCAGATGCATAGCAAGTAATTAAAAAGACTATGTCTTAGATTAGCTGTACCTTAGTCTTTAAACTTATACCTTTGTTCTTTAGTACTTTGGAGAGGTCTTTGACAAGCGTATTTTTTCAATGAAACGTGCCTTTTTATTTTTTGACTGCTGGTTCCAAAAGTGTTGATTTTGGATGTAAATAAAATGAAATAGTTTACTACTTCAACCTTTCCTCCCTCTATCACGATATTGCTTAATGATCAAGTGGTGAGGATTTTTAATTTTTAGTTGTTGAGATGAAAACTATATTGAAAACTGTAGTCATTGATCTTCTGCAGCAATTGTTTCGAGTCTTCTTTATTTTCATTAAGTAAATTTGTGTCTTCTGTAAAACATAGGTTGTTGATTAGTCTTGCTTTGATCTTACTGCCACTTTCTTCTTCATATAATCCAGCTTCTTTGTAGAAGATAAACTGACCAAAGCAAGCATTGCGATGCTGAAGACGTTGATTCTCATGCTGAAACTGCGTTCTGATAAAGATACAGTCACAGAAACAAGAACAAGCAGCAAATAATAAAAGAAATAGTAAAAAAGAAAATATTGGAGTCAAGCTAACATATTTCACTGCTAATGTGATGAAAAACTTACGAATAAAAGACATGAGGATGTATAGGCCAGGAGAACACTTAACCCTGAGTTCGTCTCGCCTAACCTTTTGACTTAGGAAGACTTGAGTAGTTAGTTCCAAATGCTTAGCACTTTCTGCTAGTCAGAGAAGTGTGATATATCTTGAATTATTTGTTCAGCATAAAGATTGAATAAGTATAGAAAAAGAATACATTCTGATGCATACCTTTCTTGATTTTAAACCATTAATTGTTCCTTTGCTCTGTTCAGACAGCAGCTTCTTGGTCTAATTGTAGGTTTATGAACACAATACAGGATTTTCCTTATTCTCAGTGTTAGCCATAGTTAGTTAATAACCGCACATATGACTCCATAGTCAATAAAATATGAATCAGCATCTTTCTGGTATTCTCTGGTTTCAGTCAAGATCCATCTGACATTAGCAAGGATTCAAAAGGTGCCAGGGCTCTTCTGAATGCACCTTAAATTTTGGCAGTTCCTTTTCAATGTACTGTTCTAGTAATTTTTAAAAAAATAATCTTTAAAAGATTTTACTTTAATGAGATATTAGTGATAGTCTGATAATTTCTACATTCTGATGGATTTATTTCATGGAAAAAAATACAGGTCCCTTCTGGTCTGTGGTCTATTGGCCGTGTAATTGTCTTCCGAATTTCTTGGCATAACCTGGTGAGCACATCCAGGGTTGCATCTATTTGGTGAAACACATCTGTTAATATTCCATCAATCCCTAGGGCCTTAATTTTGCCATCACTGCTTGAACTTCCCTTTTCATTATCGTTGGTTATGTATCTTATACTACTAGCAATGGTTTCATGTTGACTAATTCTTTTTGATACAGTGCAAAAAATATGAGAGGATTGAGGAGAATTTCCTATAAACAGTAACATGAATCATTAATTTATTCAATAAGTGTTTGTTGACAATTCTACCTTAAAAAGGAAAGGATCATCCAAAAAGAAGATGGTTCTTAACACAATGGAGTAACACAGTGATTGCTGACATAGGCTCAAGCACAGCATAGCAGAGATTAAGAGGATAGCACAGGACCAGATAGAATTTCATCCTTTATACATAGAGTTTCTTTGAGTTGGAGCCAAGCTGACTGCATCTAGAACAATGAGACATGAAGTCAAGTCATATGGTTTTAATTGGTCATTATTTTCAGAAGTAAATTTCCAGGTCTTTCTTCCCAGTTTTTAATTTTGCTTTCTTTTTTTTTTTTCTGAAAGCTTCACTGTAACCTTCCCACATGGGTAATACTGCAAGTATTTGAAATATTGATGTCATGGTATCCAAAATCACAGCAACATGTAAACCAACCCACCACAACATGCATAAACCGCAGACAAGTGGATGTAATTTCTGCTCTCAGATGGATCTTGACTAAAGCAGAGTATACCAGAAAATTGGTTACCTGTATTGTAATGACTACACAAAGATACTCATTTATGTGATTCACAAAAAATTCTTCATAACACTGTAAAGAATATAATTCCAAGCATGTAATAGTGCCTGCATAAAACCTGTACAAAGACCAAGAGTTACTCTTTTCAACAGGATGAAAGAATATTGCAGCATTTAAAAATAGGATAGATCTGTGTTAGAGTTGCATAGTATAACAAAAGGCAATAATACATAGATTGAATATTATGTAATAATGATTCATTAACAACCCGTAATAAGCAGATGCCGCTTTGCTTGCCAGAAACAAAGAAATCCTTATTGATGAATATCAAAGACTACAACTTTCAGTATGGATTTTATCTTAATATAAGTAAAATGAAAATTCTCATAATTTAATCAATAAGGAATATCATCATAAACAGAGAAAAGTTGAAGTGTCAAAAATTTATTTTACCTTAGGGAACCAACAGCCAAAAAAAAAAAAAAAAGTATTGCATTGGGTACATCTTCTACACAAGAAGCCTTCTTTAAAGCATTCAAAAGCAAATTTATCACCTTAATTATAAGTATGTCTGAAAAAAGCTATATTTTTCAGTTGTCATATCCATTCAGAACAAATAAAGAAGGTAAAAAAAATTGATGTCTTTCGATTGTAATGTTGGGGAAGGGAATTGACTGACCATGAAAAAAAAAGAACAAAGAAATCTGTCTGGGAAGAGCATCATGAGAAGGCTTCGTAGAACAAGGATTGTGAGATTTTACAAATTCATGGGCTGATTCCTGCAATCTTAGTATACTTAATATTCTTATGTATATTAATACATCAAGTATATTAATGTATTAAGATAACATGAGTATTTGTGCTTATTTACTAATGGGTGGAGTGTTTTCCTTCCTTACTGGAGACTCTGTCTCTGTCAGAGATTGTACATTTTTAAAGAAGCTTTGATTTATGGAGGGGGAAATTTTTTCATTTTTTTTTTAAGATTTGCAAAAAGATAGATGCTTCTACACCTAGAAGCAAATTTTCAGATGTGTTAAAAAATGTGCAGTTTTTCACTCTGCGTTAGTAAGTAAGCACATATATATATAAGCTTATGTTCTTTTTGCTTGTTCGAAAATCTGTCCCTGTACACTGTGCATGTTATTATAAGGGATCAGTCCACGAGAAAGGTCAGCTAAAAATATAAATTATTTTCCATAAATTAATCCCTCAATGAGGTACTGACATAGTGGCTGAAACAATGAGCTCAAAAACACCAATCATTGTGAGAATGACAAAGTCAGTGGTAAGGAGTTATGTTGCCAAACCAAAGGAATGAGGGTTGATTTAAGCAGTGAATAAGCAGGAGAAAGAAGGCAATCTCCTTTGTGATTTACAACCTCCAGTTATCCTCTTGAGAATCAGCTGTGAGTTGATTCTAACTGCATGACACATAACAGTAACAGTAACATACATATCTACGGAGTTCTGGTCACAGAGTTCTTAGGGAATCACTCTGACAATCCAAAGATGACCCATCTCCGGGTCTTTGAATCCACCAACAAAACTATGGGATAAAGAAGAGCAATCTCATGTGATTTCCAATGCTGCAGGGTCAGCTATGAGTGGTTTCCAATTGTAATGAATATAAATAAAGTAATTATAAATTGAAATAGACTCAATGGGACTTAACAGTAACATATCTTAAGAACTGTTCTAGTAATTAAGAGTCTAATTCCAAAAAAAAAAGGAATAGTTCTCTATATTGGGTTGTTATGTACAACTGGATTAAAAAATACACTCATAACGGATTCATATCTGACTCCTTAGTCACCAGAGTGACTAACCAATGGGAGGGAATTAGAATAATCTTCATTTCTCTTCTACTGCATTTTTATAAAATTAGCAACAACTGGGATAAAATAGGTGGCAACACAAAATCAGTTGAAAATTCACTAAGTTAGGTAGCATTTCTACCCTTCTTGAAGGGAGTTGTTGTATGTTGTCAAATTGTTACCAACCCAAAGCTGACCCTTCAGTGTTTACAGAGGGAGTAAAATCTAACTCTCTTGGAGCAGCTGATGGATTTGAATCTCATGCCTTTGTGATTGCAGTGAAGCTTCTTACCGCTAGACCAAAGAGCTCCTTCTTGAAAGGTGAGCAGGATTACTTATGAGGAAAAGCGTGTGCAGATGGTTTAGTTACCAGTGGTTAGATGGAGAACTAACAATTAACTGTCACAAATCACATAAAGTGATAAAAATAAGGGGGGAAAGCTTGTTAACAATCTTATCTCTAGTGTAAATCTTCCCTTTCACTGTTTCAAATTGAGTTCTGGCCAATGGCAGAATTAAACACTATCTAAGTCTACAATATCCATTATTTATTAATATCATACTTACAATGCGAGGGGATTGTACACCAATGAAAGAATTTTTATTTTACTTTACAAAGAGAGGAGCGAACTGGGGGACAGGGGTGGGTGAGGAGAAAAGTGCAACCATGAATGAGTGGATATTAAAAACCTTGGGAAATGTTCACTAATTATAAAATAATGAAATAAAATAAAACTTGCAATGGAGGAGACTGGCCCTGGTGGATTTGATCCTCATCCTTTTGTGTTGCTAGTGGGAGTCCTGTTTATTAGATCATCAAGTCTGTGAAAAGTAGAATTTGGAAAGGAGAGCTGGATCTTAATTTATGGAAGAGATTAAGTCCCACCCAATACTCTGGAAGAAAAGACCAAAATGGATGTCAGAAGAAACTCTGAAGATTGCACTGGAGCGTAGAGAAGCCAAAGCACAAGGAAGAATTAAAGATACTAAAGAGCTGAACAGAAGATTCCAAAAGGCAGCACGGAATGACAAACCAAAATATTACTATGAAATGTGCGAGGAGCTAGAGTCGAAAATCAAAAGGGCTGAATTTGTTCAGCATTTCTTAAGCTCAAGGAACTGAAGAACAAATTCAAACCTATAGTTGCTATAGTCAAGGATGCTTTCGGCAGAATGTTAAATGATCCAGGAAGTATTAAAAGAAGATGGAAGGATTATACTGAGTCATTGTATCAAAAGGAATTGGCAGATACAGAAGAATTTATTTAAATAACATATGAACAACAGTCTGTGGTGATGAAGGAAGACATTTAAGCTGTTTTGAAGGAAATAGCAAAAAATAAGGCCCCAGAAATAGATTTTATACCAATTGAAGTATTTCAGCTAACATATGCTGCCCTGGATGTGCTCACCAAGTTGTGCCAAGAAATCTGGAGAACAACAACTTGATCAACTGACTGGAAGAGATTTATATTTGTTCCCATTCCAAAGAAGGGTGACCCAACTGAGTGTGGAAACTAAAGAACAATATCATTGACTTCACATTCAAGCAAGATTCTACTGAAGATTATCCAAAAATGACTGGAACAGCACATCAAAAGAGAACTGCCAGAAGTCCGGGCTGGGTTTAGAAGGGGTCGTGGTACTAGGGATATTGTAGCTGATGTTAGATGGATCTTGGCTGAAAGCAGGGACTACCAGAAGAATGTCTATCTGTGTTTCATCGATTATGCAAAGGCGTTTGACTGTGTGGATCATAACAAACTGTGGATAACTCTGAGAAGACCGGGAATCCCAGAATATTTAATCGTGCTAATGCGAAACCTATACTTGGACCAGGAGGCAGTCGTCAGAAAAGAGCAGGGTAACACTGCATGGTTCAAAATTGGGAAGGGTGTACGCCAGGGATGTGTCCTGTCTCCATACCTTCTCAACCTTTATGCAAAGCAGATTATTCGGGAGGCTGGGATCTATGAGGAGACGCGTGGTGTTAGGATTGGTGGAAGATCTTTCAGTAATCTGCGTTATGAGGAAGACACAACCCTGCTTGCTAAAACTGAGGAGGACCTCATGCACTTGCTGCAGAGGGTTAAGGACTGCAGCCTTCAGTATGGACTGAGGCTCAATATCAAGAAGACAAAGATTCTCACCACTGGACCAATTGGTAGCATCAGGATGGATGGTGAAGAGATTGAGATTGTTCACAGCTTCAGTTTGCTCGGCTCCACGGTCAACGCTCTTGGTACCAGCAGTCAGGAAATCAAAAAATGTGGAAAATGTGGGGAAAATGGGAAAGTCTGACGTTACGGACCTCTCTAAAGTACTCAAGAGCAACAGTGTCTCTCTGGAGACTAAGGTCCGCCTGATATAGGCCATGGTCTTTGCAATCATTTGTTATGCATCAGAGAGTTGGACAATGACTAGGCAGGACAGAAGGAGAATTGATGCCTTTGAGCTGTGGTGTTGAAGAAGAGTACTGAATGTACCATGGACTGCCAAGAAAACAAACAGATTCATCTTGGAGAGGGTTATACCAAGCAACGCCTTGGAGGCAAGGATTCTGGGGCTTCGTCTGACATACTTTGGGCGTGTTGCAAGGAGGGAGAGGTCCTTGAAGAGGGACAGCATGCTTGGGAGGGTGGAGGGATGGCGCAAAAGGGGAAGACCCTCTATGAGATGTATTGATTCAGTGACTGGGGTAATTGGGATGGGGGTGTCAGAGGCAGTGTGATTGGCGCAGGATAGCAGGGTTTAGGGCTGTTGTACATAGTGTTGCTATGAGTAACAACAATACTCAGGGGAGATTTGCATTTCAATGGACTTTTAAATTTGTCTTGGATTTTGACTGAAGAGATTCACATTTGAAAGAAAGAGAAGAAGAAAGAGAGGGGTAAAAAAAAGACACTGACTTTTAAAAGCCAGATCAAGCTGTTTTGGATTCTAATGAAGGGTAAAGCTGCTGCCCATCAGATACTTCTTCTGTAACTTTAAGTTAAAGGGAACTGTGAGAGCACGCTCACTCCTAGTGACCACTTAGGCTCACTAGAGTGAAAGTTGGAAATGCAGTAATAAATAAGACATACTGATCTTGGATGTGTTCTTTATCACTCCACCTTGCATACACAGATGTTTGTTGTTGTTGTTGCTCTTATGTACCATCCAGTCACCTGTGACTCACAGTGACACTATGTACAATAGCTCTGAATCTTCCCCTATTTTGAGCGAGTCATATGACTCTTAACACACCTATCCTGATTACTTCAGTTACTGTGTCAATCCATCTCATCCAGGGTCTTTCTCTCCTGTGCATTTCCTCTACTCTTCCAAGCAGATGTCCTTCTCCAAAGACTTGTCCCTCCTGGTAATATATGCAAAATATGTGAGACAGAGCTATGGAAAGCCTTGCCTCCAAGGAGAAACTTGGTTTCTCCCCTTCCAAAACAGATATACTTAAAACCATTTTAAACAGAAAATAATTTTTGAAATTAATAGATTTTCTCCTCTGACAAAGATTTCAAAGTCAATATTATTGCCATTTTTATTTACATATTTGGTTTTTCAATGAAAGTTAAGAAAGACTTGGTAGCATAATATGTATTTTTTGAGCTGTTAATTGAAGGTCAGGAGTTCAGATTAAACAACTTGAAATACTACACACTATGCTATAACCCTGGTGTGTCCACTTGCTGTACAGAGGTAACTGGTGGTTCCTGTGAAGCTGAACACTGTGACATCAATGTGTCAAATACAATAATGGTTACCCATGGTGGACAGTGTTTGGTGGTTCTCCCTGATTAAAACAAGCTTGGAAGCAGGAGTGGCATCCACTTCCATGAAGAGCTTGCCTCTGAAAACCCTATGAACCTGAAGAAAGGATAAAAATCAGGCAAGGGTCGAGGACTTTTGTTCATAGGGTGGCTATGAGTTGTCTACAACTCGACAGCACTTAATAACAACAACAACATCAACATGCTACTAGGTCTTAATCTTCACTTAATACCAAGTATATGAGAGAAAGGAAAATATTACAAAAAATAGAAAAGTGAGTAGAAAGCTTTTCAACAATGATTAAAAGAAAAATTGTTATTATTATACTAATACATCTATAATTAGATATTATGGTTGTACTTACATATATATAAACAAATTCACTTATAAAAGATACATCTCTCTTATACTATATGAGCAAATTTACATATAAGATATAGATCTTATAGTATATGGGCAGATTTACATGTAAAATCTATGTATGTATCTATGTACGTATCTATGTGTCTATCTATCAAATCATCTCATTAAATCATATCATCAAGTCACCTGTAACACATAGTGACCCTATGCACAATAGGTCTATCCTGAACTCTGCCCTATCCTGAGACAATATCACTGATTGCAATACAACTACCCTCATTACCTCTGTTACAATGTCAATCTATCTCATCCAGAATCGTCCTCTACTATGGTGTCATTATAACCTTCCTGTCAATCTATCTCATCCAGAATCTTCCTCTACTACGGTGTCACTACAACCTTCCAACCATGAATTTCTTCTCCAAGAACTGATGTTTTCTGGCCACATGCCCAAAGTATGTGAAGCGAGCTTTGAATACCTTGCCTCCAGGAGCAACTGGACGGACCTGTTTATGGTATGTTCAATACTCTCCTACAATTCAAAAACATTGATTCTTCTTCTATCATTCCTCATCATTTTCCAGCTCTCTGATGTAGACCAACTAATTGTGAAGACCATGGTGTGAATGAGGCACATTTTAGTCTCTAAACTGATATAATTGTTTTTTAGAAATCTGGAGAGGTGCCTTACAGCTGATTTTTCTAATGCAATTTATCTTTTGATTTCCTGACTGCTGGAGCCAAGATTGTGAAACCGAACAAGCAGAAATTGTTAAAAAATCTTAATCTCTCCTCCATTTATCATGGTTCTGCAAATTGGCCCAGTGGTGAGAATTTTGATTTCTTCATGTTGAGCCTAAATCTATTTTGAAGATTACCGTCCTTGACCTTCTGTAGTAAAAGCTTTAGGTCCTCTTCAGTTTTGGCAAGCAATATTGTGTCTACATAACTGAAGTTGTTGGTGAATCTTCCACCAATCCTGATGCCACATTCCTCCTCATGAAGTTCAGCCTCCAGAATGATTTGTTCTGCCATATAGACTGAAAAGGTAGGGAGATACGATCCATTCCTGATACACATATTTCCTGACTTTGCACTACACAGTGTTTCCTTGCTCTGCTCTGAAAACTGCTTCCTGGACCAAGTGTAGATTTTTCATGAACACAAATAAGTGTTCTATTACTCTCATTCTTCTCAAGATTAACCACAATTTGTTGTAATTTACATAGTTAAATGCCTATGCATACTCAGTGAAACACAGTCATTTCTCTGGTACTTTCTGCTTTCAGTCAAGGTGCATCTAACATTGGCGATAATGTTAGTAGTGCCACATCCTTTTTCAATCCAGTTTGTGTTGCTGGTAATCCTCTGTCAATGTACTGTTCCGGTCTTATTTAAGATAAATCTTCAGTAAGATTTTGCTTGCAAATAACATTAATGATATTTTTCAATAATTTCCACACTTTGTCAGATCTTTTTTTTAGGAATGGGAATAAATATGGATCTCTTCCAGTCACTTGGTCAGATAGTTGTCCTCTAGATTTCTTTGCACATCTTGGTGAGCTATTCCAGGGCAATATCTGTTTGTTGAAATATATCCATTGATATTCAATCAATTCCTGGGGCCTTGTTTTTTGCCAGTTCCTTCAGAATAGCAATAGCTTTCTCCTTCACCATTACTGCCTCTCGGTCACATGTTGTTTCATGAAATGATTTTATGTCAATTTCCATCTTCTTTTAATGCTTCCTGGATTAATCAATATTTTGCCCGTGTTGTTGTTATGTACCAACAAGTCATCCACTACTATTGAAGACCTTACAACAGCCCTGAACCATGCCCTATCCTGAGCTAGTCTCACTGACTCCGACACACCTACTCTCATTGCCCAGTTCCTATGTCAATTAATTTCATTGGGGTATTCCTCTCCTGCATTGTCACTCCACCCTTCATTCCACATAACTTTCTTGTCCGAGGGCTGATCCCTCCTGGCCACATGCCCAAAGCATGTGAGATAGAACTTCACAATCCTTGACTCCAAGGAGAAACTTGGTTTCACCCTCTCCAATACAATACAGACCTATTTATTCTTCTGGAAATCCATTGTATATTCAATGCTCTTCTCTATCACTGCAACTCAAAGTTATCAATTTTTTTCTGTCATTGTCCATATTGCTAATGTGTAGCAAGAAATGGCAAATACCATGGTCTGGATCAGGTGAACCTTAGTCACTAGATTGTTATCATTGCTTTTTAGCACTTTGGAATAGTCACTGACAGCAGACATAATCAATGGAATTCGTCTTTTGATTTTTTGACCTCTGGTGCCAAAAGCGTTGATTGCGGAGCCAAGCATGCTGAAATTATTAACAACCTCAATCTCTTCTCCATACATCTTGTTACTGTCGATTGGGTCAATGGTAAAAATCTTTGTCTCCTTGGTTTTAAATTTCAATTTCTTTTGAAGGCTACAATCCTTGACCTCCTGCAACAATAGCTTCAGATCCTCCTCAGTTTTGGAAAGCAAAGTTGTATCATCTGTATGTCACAGGTTATTGATGAGTCTTCCTCAAATTCTGATGCCACACTCGTCCTTATAAAGTCTGTCCTCCTAAATGATCTGTTTTGCACACAGGTTGAAATGGTATAGAGACAGGAGCTCATTACTGATCCATTAAGGTAAGTACTGCAGCTTTAACCTTGAATTTGTTCTTCAGTTCCTTCAGTTTAAGGAATACCGAGCAAGTCTATCCCTTTTGGTTTTCTAACTTCAGCTATTTATACATTCCATTATAATGCATTGCTTTATCTTCCTGAGCTGCCCTTTGAAATCTTCTGTTCAGCTCCTTTACTTCCTGATTTCTTCCTTTTCTTTAGCTTGTCAGCATTCTAGTGCAATAGGAAGAGTCTCTTGGTCTTTTCTTTCTTCTCCGTCTTTGTAATAACCTCTTGTCTTCTTCATGAATGATATTGTTGATATCCTCCCACAGTTCATCTGGCCTTTGCTCTTTAGTGTTCAAGGCCTCATGCCTGTTCTTGAGAGGTTGTGTTTTATTGTTTGGTTGCTGTGGGGTTATTTTTTATTTGTTTGTTTTGTTTTTTTTTTTTTTTAAATTCAGGTGGGATAGAATCTAGGTCAACTTTGGTGTTTGCTCTAGGTTTCTTTAATTTCATTTTGAACTTGCATATGAATAGTTGATGATCTGTTCTGCAATTGACACCTAGTCTAGTTTTCACAGTTGATATTGAGCTTCTCCAGCAAGTCTTTCCACAGATGTAATCTGTATTTATAGTTATTGCATGCTGTCAAGTCAGAACCAATTTATATTTGACCCTTAAGTGGATTTTCAGAGGCACTTAATAGAATGGGAGGAAATTTCCCATCCTTCTCCTACTAAGCATCTGGTGAATTCAAACCATATGTCCTTGGGATTATCTTGCAGCTTTTTACCACTAGGCCATAAACACACACACACACACACACACACACACACACACACACACTTTGGTGGCCTAGTGGGGAAGGAGTTGTACTGCCATAACAACATAAAGGGAGACAAGTCAATCTACAAATTATGAGCTAAGCACTCTCATCCCACATTATTTATAACCTCTGAAAATCCTTTGGTGTGCTACGAGTCAGTTCTAACCCAAAGACAATGGAAGAGTCGAAACACAGTTATAGATAGCTAAATAAAGAAATAGAGATAGAAATACATTGTTGTGTTGTTGTTAGGTGCCATAGAGTCTACAACAATTTGTAGTTATCCTTTGGATAACTGTCCTAAACCTTGTCCTATCCTATGACATTCTTCTCAAAACCATTGTTACAGTCATTTTGCCAGTTTATCTTATTGATGGTATTCTCCTGTTTCTCTGACAATCCATCCTTCCCAGAATGATGTCTTTTTAAAGAAGTGGTAAATCCAATGTATTTGTGAGACAAAGTTTTGTCATCCTTGACTCTAAGAATCACCCTGTTGGCCTTTTCTCCAGGACAGATATAGATAGAGGTAGGTAGGTAGATAGGTAGATACATACATACAAACATAAATAGATGATAGCTATATAGCTGGGGAGGGGGGAGAGAGAGAGAGAGAGAGAGAAAAGGAGAGAATACTTTCAAGAAGAAATCCAAAGTATCTTATAATCATATTTTACCAAATATACAGAGAATAAATACACCCAAGAATTATCAAACTATATACAATTGTCAAAACAAAAAAGAAAAATTATAATAAAAAATAGTAAAATAGGAATATTCTGAAATTTTTAAAATTATTTTAATGTTGTTTAAACTTAATACTAAAATCAAATAAAGAGTGTGTGGAATTGAAATTAAGGATCACTCCCACTCATCGGGAGAAAAGCAAAAACAATAAAATATTAAACAAGGAAAAATAAACATTTCCAAGAATGAAATGGCAGTTGACTTGTTTTATACGCTCTTGAGAATTTGTGAGTCATAATTGACATTCCAGCAACTCATTCCTTGTGACTTCAGAAAAGAGCATTTCAATGTAAGAGCTGAAAATAAAGTCCTGTTGAGGTAGATTGAGAAGTAAACAACATTATCAAGTAAGATCATACATTTTAAACCTTATTTTAAATTTTAAAAAATCTGTTCCATTATCATTTTCTTTCTGAAAGTTCCTTTAGCCTCAAAACTGAATAAAACATAGTTCATAGTCTGGTCTTAATTGTTTTCATGTCAAGAATGTGATTTTTCACAGCCATTGAAAGTCTTGAGGGAAGTTATTTATTTGCCAATTGCTTTAAAGCATTTCCTTTGTCTTTA
>NW_006399762.1:14363323-14364807 GCF_000299155.1 Elephantulus edwardii
GTCACATACTTTGGGCATATAACCAAGAGGTACCAGTACTTGGAAAATGGCATCATGCTCATAAGGGTGGAGGAACAGTGCCAGAGAAAAATACCCCAAAAGAGATGTATGCACCCAGTAACTGGAGTAATGGGAGTAGGTGTGTGGGAGTCAGTGAAACTGGCTCAGGACAGGGCAGGGTTCAGAGCTATTTGTGTATTAGGTGGCTAAGAATTGGAATTGCAGGCAACTCGATTGCACATAATAACAGGAACAAATGTGTTTAATAATCACCTAAATAAAGCAAATTTTCATGACAATCAAAATTATAATAATGTCAATTGTTCCAAATATTTTGTGATAAAGTTAGCCCTACACGTAGACTTGAATTGTAATGGTATTGCATTGGTTAAAATCATCATGTTGCTATTTTCTCTGAATTACTATTTGGATGCTACTTAAGCTGTCAACAAAGCAGCAGGAGACTGTATTTTCACACTATTTAGAAGTGTTAAAAATATAGTGCATGTGGAGGTGAGTGTGTAAATACCATAAGTAATAACTTTTCATGTGAATTTTACTTCACATTATATTGGAACTTAAAAGAAAGTTAAATATAGAACTGGAGGTGGCTTTATCTATAAAAATATGCTTTTTCTGATAACTTTTGTTTTTCAATTTGGCTTCTCTAGGAAAATAATTGACAAGTATACTTATTCCCACTTTCTGTTTTGAATGACAAAACAGAAACCTATTAAGATATGTGAGTTTTGCTTATATTGTATTTCACTATGCAATAATGCATTCACAGCAAAACCTAGTGATACATATGAAGTGAAAATGAATGCAGTTTTTGTTTGACTATCAGCTCCTATTTACAAGTCTGAACAAGACCTAAGAAAATACGGTATTTGATTCATGTGAAACTCAATTAACCAAATCCATCCCCTTGATTTAAAGAAACCACTTACTATTTCTCCTCTATACACTGATCTTGTTTTACCATATTTATTTCAACTTTAAATCTTTTAAAGAGATTTTTAACTGAGATTAAAAACTTATTAAGATATTTTTATAGACAATTCAGGGAGATATTTTTATACCTATGTGGGAGAAGAATTGGCAATCTCCTCCCATGTGATTTATGACCTTTGAAAACCCACTGGAGGGTCAGCTATGACTTGGTTCCATCTAGACAGTCCTCAGCAAACAACAATGTGTAAATCTTAGTACAGTTTCTTTTACAAAGTAGTTGAGAAAAGTTGAGTCTGTGTTACCTTATCTAGTGATTTCATTTTTGAGTTAAGGCTGAAACTCTAGCCTAATTTCAAGATATATATTCAGAAGAAAAGCAAAGAAAGATAATGAATTATTTTAAAAAATTCCTTTATTAAAATGTAAGGTTATTGCCAATTTTAAAAACGTGCTCAATCATATAATTTTTACATATATTCATTAAATTGAGCATATTGTTGTTTTTATGTGCACATAGTAGACCACGACTC
>NW_006399762.1:14365392-14367609 GCF_000299155.1 Elephantulus edwardii
ATCATGATGCTGTCTATTGGCCCAGTGGGGAGAACTTTTGTCTTCTTGATGTTGAGTTTCAATCCATATTGAAGACTATATTCCTTGACTTTCTGCAGCAAGTACTTCAGGTCTTCCTCAGTCTCAGCAAGCAAAGTTCTAGCATCTGTATAATGTAGGTTGTTAATCAGTCTTCCTTCAATCTTAATGCCACATTCTTATCCATTAAATTTAGCTTCTCAAGTGATCTGTTCAGCATATAGATTGAAAAGGTATAGAGAAAGGATGCATCCTAACATCATGATTTCTACTTTATTTTTTTTAAATTATTGCCTATATTAGTGGCATAAAAATTATATAAATTGTGTTTTATTAATATACATTGTGTTTCACACATTCTTTCATTCACATTTTGTTTCATAGCTGTCATCAGAACAGAGCAAACAAACATTGCACGTTTCAAAATCAGGAAAGGCTTGACTCAGGGATGTAGTTTCTTTTCATATCATTCAATCTATATGTGGAACAGATAATTTAGGAGGTTGGAGTAAATGAGGAAAAAGGTGCTGACATTAGGATTGGAAGAAGACTCATCAACAAACTGCATTACGGAGATGATACGACCTGGCTTGCTGAAACTGAAGAGGATGAGAAGCATTTGCTAAAGAAGGTTAAGTTCTGTAGTTTTCAATATGTATTGAAGTTCAACTTAAAAAAAGAATACAAAATAAACAACATAACCAAAACCACACCAAATTCTCATGACTAGCCCAATTGGCAGCATCATGATAGATGGAGAAGAGATTGATTTTGTTAATAATTGCAGCTTGCTCAGCTCCACAATCAACACTCTTGGCACCAGCACTCAGAAAATCAAAAGACAAATAAATTTGTAAATTGTGCTGTCTGTAAAATCTCCAGAGTACTATAGAACAACAATGTCAGTCTGGAGAATAAGATGAGCATAATCCAGGCCATGGTCTAAGGAATAACTTTCATCTTTCATTGTTCAGAGAGCTAAACAATGACTAAGGGTTACACAGAAGAAGAATCAATGCCTATGAGTTGTGGTGCTAGAGAAGAGGATTGACCATACTATAGGCTTCCAGGAGTACTAACAGGCCTGTCCTTGAGAAGGTGAAACCTAATTGATCCTGGGAGGCAAGGATTTTTTTTTAAACATGGTATAAAGGGTGTTTTGGATTTTCTTAATTTTGTACTGATATGCATATAAATATTTGTGCACATTGTGTTTGATCATATACATAATGGTGTTTTTGGTGCATGTTGCACAGTTTTTCATTGAAATTATGTTTCATACAATCATGCCATTACATTATGTTTTATATAATTAATCTACAGTGAACTATGCCCACTATTCCCTGTCTTTTCAAGTCCCCATCAGAATATCTCCATTTCCTTTAACCCTCCCCCCACTCCCTAAAATGTGTAATCCTATGATTTCTTCTCTACCCATTCCCACCCCTTCCGTCCCCCCCCTTGGATCCTCATAGACATTTTACTAGTTATCCTTCTGCTTTATAATAATAATCTTATTCTGTATTAGTCCTTATGAGATACAGTTAGTTCACTCAGCCTAATGTTCTCAGTCTTTCACAAATTATGTGATATTTTTCAAAACCATTGCTCCTGAGTGCTGCATAGTCTTCTTTTGGGTGGATGCATCACAATATCTCAATCCATTTGGTTGTGGTTGGACAGTTGGACTTTTTCAGCTTTCTTGCAAAGGTGAAAAATGCTGCTATAAATACTGAAAAGAACAGAAATCCCAGAGGACTTAATTGTACTTGTGGGGAAACTATACCCGGCCCAGAAGACTGCTGTGTGAACAGGCAGGGGAACACTGCATGATTTAAAATTGAGAAGGCAGTATCTCAGGTTTGTACACTCTCTCCATACCTATTCAATCTGTATGTTGAGCAAGTTATCCGAGAAGCTGGAATCTATGGAGAGTATTGTGACATCATGCTTGGAGTTAGACTCATCAATAACCTGTGTTATGCAGGTGACACAATCTTGCCTGATGAAAGTGAGGAGGATTTGAAACACTTGTTGCAGAAAATAAAGGTGTACAGACTTCTATATGGATTGCCTCTCAATGTCAAGAAAACAAAAGTCCTTACCACTTACACAGCATCATGACAGATGGACAGGAGATTGAAATTGTCAACAGTTTCATTTTGCTTAGTTCCACAATCCAACACCCTTGATACTAGC
>NW_006399762.1:14368054-14369270 GCF_000299155.1 Elephantulus edwardii
CAGTAAATGTGAGGATATCACAGGATAAAACAGGTTTCATACCTTTTTTTTTCATGTGGTTGCTATTAGACATATTTAATTTGATAGCACTTAGCAATAATAACAAACATTAGTGTACAAATCTCCATTTGTGTCTCAATTCTTATTCCCCTGGGTATATTCCTAGCAGTGGAATAAATGATAGATCTTCTGTGAATATCTGATAGAATTCAACTCTGAAGCTATCTGGTCTGGGACTTTTTTTGTGGAGTCTTTTTACAATCTGTTCAATTTATTCTTTTGTGATGGGTCTGTTCAAGTGTTCTGCATCTATCCATGTCAATCTGTGTAGGGTGTGTTTCAAGAATTTCAGGTCTTGTTATTATAATTGTCTTTCCTAGAGACCATAGGGTAAAGTTATTGATTTTTTTTTTCACTATCAGAAGGAGAAGTTAATTTAGATCAGTAATGTTGCTTCTTTTTTCATGTTTGCCTATTGCTATGAACTGCCCACTGATGACTTTCTTAGCCTCCCAGAGGTTTTGATATGTTGTATTTTCATTATAATTTGTTTCATTTTTATTTCATTCTTTAATTTCTATAACCCAATTATGTTCTGTTGTTGTTGTGTACCATAGAGTTAGAACTGACTCATAGCTGACACTCTGTTGGGTTTTCCACAAGCAGTTAATTGCACAGGAGGAGATTGCCCATCCTTCTTATGCAGAGCAGCTGCTGACCTTGATCCGTGAGCCTCTGAGTTTGCAGTACAGCATTGCACCACCAGGCTTCCAGCTAGCAGAGTGTTATTTAACTTTTACATGAGTGGTTTTATAAGCTTTATCCTCTTGTCTTTAATTTCTAGTGTGTGATTTTTCAAGTGTACATAGGATCTGAGTATACAAGTTTGGCTTCGTTGGCAAATAATTGGTTTTTAATATTGTTCCATTTCCTGAGACTATAAACAAATAGTATAAATGTATTCCTGATTTCCAAATGACTTGCCCTCCATTTTAATAGTTGTTGTTGTTATACGCCATTGAGTCACCTGCAGTAGCTCTGAATTCAGTCCTATTTTAATCCAGTCTCACCATCTCTGACACACTTAACCCCATTATTTCAGTCACTGTGTCAATCTAAATCATCCAAAATCTTCCTATCTTGCACTACTCCTCCACCTTTTCAAGCATGATGCTCTTCTCCAAAGACTTGTCCCTCCTGGCCACATGCCCAAAGT
>NW_006399762.1:14371220-14372234 GCF_000299155.1 Elephantulus edwardii
GTGTTAATTGTGGATCTAAGCAAGATGAAGTTGTTGACAGTTTCAATCTCTATTCCATTCATCACAATGTTGCCTATTTTTCAAGTGGTAAGAATCTGTGTTTCCTTGACATTGAGATGCAATCCATACCAAAGGTTGTATTACTGGATCTTCTGCAATAAGTGTTTCAAGTCTTTCCCACTTTAAGCAAGCAAAATTGTGTCATCTGCATAACACAGGTTATTCATAAATCGCCGTCTGATCTTGATGCCACATTCCTCTTCTTAGAGGCCAGCTTCTTGAAATATTTGGTCAGTATACAGCTTGAATAAGTATATAGAGAGAATAAACCCTGATATACTTTCTTCTTAATTTTAGACCATGCAGTGTTTCCCTGCTCTGTTCACACAACAAACTATCCTGGCCCAGGTACCGGCTTTACATGAGCACAATTATATACTCTTGGACTGCCATTCTTCTCAATATCAGTCAAGACTTTTATTATTTCACATAGTCTAATGTACAGTCAATAAAGCACAAATATACATTGTTTTTGTATTCTTTACTTTCCAGCCAGGATCCACTGACATCAGCAATAATATTGCTGATGCCACAGCCTTATCTAAATCCTGCTTCAATTTCTGGAAATTTCCTATCTATGTACTGTTCTAAGTATGTTTGAACAATCTTAAGCAGTATTTTGCTTTCACGTGATATTAATTATGTTGTTCAATAGTTTCCACATTCAGTTGAATCACTTTCTTGGGAATGGGAACAAATATGGAGCTCTTCCAATTCTTTGGACAGACAGTTGTCCTTCAAATTTCCTGGCATGGACTGATGAGCTCTTCAGAAGCTGGATCTGTTAATTGAAACAAGTCAATTGATATCTCATTGATTCCTGGCACTTCATTATTTTTGTCAATGCCTTCAATGTAGTTTCCATTTCCTCCTTAATTACCATTGGCTCCTGTTCATATGGTATTTCCTGAAATTTTTCAGCGTCATACAGTTATTTTTGGTATAGTGATTCTG
>NW_006399762.1:14381953-14382954 GCF_000299155.1 Elephantulus edwardii
TTTGGAAGGGTGGAGGCACAGTTCAAGTGAGGAAGATCTTGGTTGAGATGAATTAATGCACTAACTGGAGTAAGGTGCATTAACGTAGGTGTCGCAGGGACATTGAGATTGCCTCAGGATAGAATAGGTTTTAACGCTCTTGTACAGAGTTGTTATGAGTCATAACGGACTTGATGGCACATAACAACAACACATTATTTGGTCATAGTTGATAACCGATGTTATGTCCTTGATCTATTGAATCTTTATTCAGTGCCCCTCTTAAACTTTTATGGTGATTTTTCATCTTTAAGTGTATTTTATCAGAGACTAGTATTGCTACTCCTGCTTTTTTTGGTGGCTGTCACTTGCTTGTATATTTTTCCCACACTTGGATTTTTAGACTATTTTTCCCCATTTCTTAAATGTGTCTATTTTAGGAAAAATATTGATGAGCTTTGTTTTTTACCTACTCTATTACTCTTTTTCTCTAAATTGTTGCCTTTGATCTGTTCACAATGTTGTTGTTATTATTGTTGTTGTTGTTATGTGCCATTGAGTCTCTTGCAACATCTCATAGTGACTCTATGTACAACAGCTCTAAACCCTGCTCTTTTTCATGCTAATCTAATTGTCTTTGACACACCTATCCCCATTACCCCAGTGACTGAATCGATCTCTCTCATTGAGGGTCTTCCTTTTCTGCACTGTCCCTCCACTGTCCCAAGCATAATGTCCCTCTCCAAGGACTGATCACACCTTGCAACATGTCCAAAGCATGTCAGATGAAGCTTCACAATTCTTGCCTCCAATGTGTAGCCTGGCTTCACCTTCTCGAGGATGAACCTGTTTGTTCTCCTAGCAGTCAATAATATATTCAATACTCCTCTCCAGCACTAAAGCTAAAAGACATCAACTCTCCTTCTATCATCCCTTGTCATTGTCCAGCTCTCTGATGCATAGCAAATAATTGCAAAGACCATGGCCTGCATCAGGCACATCTTAGTCTCTATACTGACAAT
>NW_006399762.1:14385235-14394472 GCF_000299155.1 Elephantulus edwardii
CAACGTCATTTCCATGAAATCCTATGATCCTATGATTTTTTTTTATTACACTATACCTTAAAATGAACTTATTTTTCTGCTTCATACTCAATCTTGGGACAGTAAAGTTAAAAGAGAATCTCTTCTAAATTTGTCTTGACATATTTTAGAAAGAAAACCCTTTCCATATCTAAATTTCTTATTCTTAATCAACAAGCTCCAGGATCTTAAATTGTTGTAATTAATGATTTTAAATGTAAGAGAATTACAACATAGTAAAAGTAAAAAGCACATAATGGTGTAGTTATTTTTAAAAGCAATGCAGATGTAGATTAAATGTCCTGCCGGTCTCACTGTTCTTTCTGTCCATTGTGTCACTGGCATTTTACATTTCACATTTGTGGAAAGTTAGATAATTTGACTTTGTATTGTGTGGCCCAATTCTAATTTTGAAAGTTTTACCTACATCTGTGAACAACCTATCAGTTGAATAGTACTAAACATAATACGCTTGCTTGAAATAAAGAGAAACATAGGAAATAACAGGAGCAAAATAATCAGGTTAAAAAAATTAGTGATTTTTCATCACTGTAGTTGTATTAACTGACAAAATGATACATTTTACCAGGGTAATACAAAGGTAGAAAAAGAACATTAATATTACAATAAAATCTTCTCAGTATTAAAGTAGAAAATATTGAATTAAAAGTACAAAAAGGCCTTTTCCTGTATCTTTTGTTGTTGTGCTCTATAAGGTATATGTATTCTGACTTATAACTGCAGTGAAAGGGAAAGTAAAACTGTTCCCATAAGAATTCTTAGGAGGCTATAATTTTTAAGGGAGTATATGACCAGGCCCTTTTTTTCTTATAAATTTGCTGGTAAATTCAAATAATTTCTCATACCTTTTTAGCCATTTACCAGCAGGACTCCTTTTGCGGTATTAATGAAGATGCTAATATTTAGACAAATACAATATGAGATTAATAAATATTACAAATATTCATTATTGTATATTTTTTGTTTTCATGTACTTATGGAAAAAATATAGTATTTTTTAATATTGTTGTTATTGTTGTTATGTGCCGTTGAGTCGCTTGCGACTCATAGCGACCCTATGTACGAGAGCCCTGAAAACCCTCTTCTATCCTGTGTCAACCTCATTGTCTCTGACACACCTACTCAAATTATCCCAATCACTGAATTAGTTCATCTCATCGAGGGTCTTCCTCTCCTGCACTGTCCCTCTATCCTCCCAAATATGTTGTCTCTCTCCAAGGATTGGGTCCTTCCTTGCAACTTGTCCAAAGTATGTCAGACGAAGCTTCAGAATCCTTGCCTCCAAGGGGAAGCCCTGTTTCACTCTCTCCACGTTGAACCTGTTTATTCCCCTAGCAGTCCATCGTATAGTTCTAATATTAAAAGAAATTCTAGTAAGTTTTTAATATAAGTATATATTAAACAAAAGTAAACTATCTTGTTTTCAGTTGCCATTTACTTGATTTTGAAATGGTCACCCTTGTGCACAGAAAAAAATTTTCAACCTTAAGAATGTCCTGAAAGCTAGTCTTATTAGACTCCTAGGCATGTTCTCAAACTGCCAATTTTTTAGTCATTACTCGAGTGCTTAACTTTTTTATTACTGAGGCTGGCCGATCATTAGTGTTTAGAAGACAAAATAATGAATGTTGCTATGTTGTTATTGTTGAGTTTGGCATTAATATTTGTTTCTCTTTATTTTTGGGTCTAGTATTATTAAATATAATCCACTATGATTAACAATGTCACCATTTTTTAAAGTATAAATACAATAACCTTCTGACTTAGGAACATATCTTTGCTTCTTACTGAGAACAAAATATAAAAAACTCAAAATATACACACACATTTACAAAAAAACAAGGAAGAGAAACGTAAACCAAACAAAGAAACCAATCCATCAGAAAAGAATTAAAAAGCTAGGTCAAAATATTATGTATGTAGATGATATGGCTTTCATAATCACTATTTTTAAATTGTTTAGATTCAGGAGACATTTCACAATGGTATTAAATATTAGATTTTATAATAAAATCTTTTAGATTTGTTATTTGTTATTTTAATATAAAACTATGGTATATGAAGAAAATCAGAAAATAGAGGTAAAAATATACTCAATGCTTAATAAAACCATCGGTCAAGGTAAAAATGTATGTGAAGAACGTCACCAATTCTTAACACTTCTCCAAATATAATCACATCTATTTGATATAACTACGTAAAAGTCTGGGGAAAAGCACCCATACATAGCTTTAATGCAGATATGCACAAACCCAAATGAGATTCCAGGTAATGTGTGAATTAGTAAAAGAGGAGATTAAGAGGAAAATAAAGTGAAAGCTTAATGAAGATGTATTGAGAAAGAATGCTTGTAAAGGAAAAGAACTAATAAGCCATGGAAGTACTTTTCTATATGGCAGTTTATGAGATTAAGCAAAGGGAAGAAAAAGTAGATCAATAATAATTTTCTCCAATTTTTATCGTGATTTTAGTGAAAATTTACAGGATGATTGAGTCTTCCTTCTGTGGTGTTAAGGGTTTTTATTCAAAATAATTTTTCTAGCCATTGACTCATTTTGTCATGTGGATGGGTGGGAATATGACTAATAGGGCATTTTAGCCTATCTACAAGGATATTGGCTGGTCTCACTAAGCCATGAATGGACTGACTAGTCTCTCCATTAAATTGAATAAATCCAGAGGCAGATTGTGATAATTTGATCACCAGCAAAGGGGAAGTAGATATGCAGTAAGTACACTTCATGGGACAGATGTTCTTGCTTTTTACCTAGACTTACAGCTGTGGCTATGGCCAAGTAGAGGACCAGAGACCCAACATGAGGAGTGAATGTTGGAATTACTATGCCATTGAATCAGAGCTAACAATATTTTGTCAAAGTTTGTTGGAGGATTGGAGGGAAAGAGTCATAACTGACAGGACTGGCTAAAAACTAGTGTTTTGGCAGCCAGTGGATATTCAATATTTTTCTCCAACACAATTCATAAGCATTGGTTCTTTTTCTGTCATCATTATTCATTGTCCACTTTTCAGATACACAGGAAACAACTGACAACGTGACTTGGATCAGGTATACATTAGTCTTTAAACTGGAAATATTCTTCTTTATCACTTTAGAGGAGTCCTTAACAGTATGTTTTCCCATTGTAACATATATTTTGGTCTTTTGATTGCTATTATCATGGGCTCACATAAAATGAAACTCCTAAAAGCTCAATCTACATCAATTATGGAAATACTTATTGATTCTATGGTGAAGATTTTTATTTTCTTAACTTTGACATGCAGTTCATATTGAAAGCTGTATTCTCCTGAAGCTAGTGTTTAAAGGTTTCTTCTTAGTAATCAACGCTGTGCCATCTGTATAATGCAGGTTATTAATGCATCTTTGTCCCTTCTTGATACCACATTTTTCTTCACATAGTCCAGCTTCTTGAATGATTTGTCAAAATGACAGTAAGCACCTGTCAGTAGTTATCCGGGCTAAGTAATTTTATTCTGCTACTGACCTAAAGTATAGCCTTTGGACTTCCCTAATATTGTTCTATGTGGTCTGTGGATTTTGGGCCCAGTAAAGTAGTAAAATTAAAATATTCACCATAGAAACATTAAGCATTATCAGGATAGATAAAGATTGAGCTGTTTAAGTTTTATTTTACTTGAACCAACAATCTGAGCCCATGATAAGAGCAATTTTAAAAAGGGGGGAAACACTTAAAAGACATGTTACAGTAGGAAAATCTACTGTCAAAGACTTCTCTAAAGTGATAAAAAAGATAACACTTTAAAGTTAACTATGCACCTGATCCCAATAATGTTTTCTATTGTTTCGTATGCATCTGAAAACTAGGCAATGAATAAGGATTACAGAAGCAGAATTAATGCCTTTAAATTGTTGTTTTGAAGAATACTAAATATCCTATGGACGATCAAAAGATCTATCTTGGAAGAAATGCAGCCAAAGTACTACTCAGAGGAAAGGAGTTTGTGTCACATACTACTTTGGGCATGTTGTCAGAAAGGGGCAGTCCTTGGAAAAAGATACCATGCTTGGAAAGATTGAGAGTTGGAGCAAGAGAGGAAGACTCTCATCAAAGTGGACGTATATACTGGCTGTTACGATAGACTCAAGAATCTTAGAGATGTAGAGGACAGCAAAGGATCACGCTAGGTTTAGATCTGTTGTTAATATGGTACCATGATATATAATTGGCTTGCTAGCACTTAATTACAAACAACAAATTGGTCTGGTTTCATCTAGTGCCATTGTCATCAAGTTACTAATTACAGTGCAACTGTAATTGATCCTATAGTCTAATAGGTCAAATTTTGCCCAGCTCTTACCATCTTGCTCTTCTTTTTCAAAGTTGGCTTAGTTATCTTGGAAATTAATTCTTTCACATTCAGAACAATATTAATATGATCTCTGATATAGTTACTAAATTTGATTAAAAACCAATGAATTTTCATTGTCAATATCAGAGGGATCTTGGCTGAAAACAGTATCAAAGGAATGTCTATCTTTCATTGACTGTGCAAAGGCTGTGAGAATCACAATGAACTGGTTAAGCCTGAGAAGAATGGAAATCCAGAACATCTGACTGTAGTCATAAGAAATCTATACTTGGAATGAGGAGGCAGTTGTCAGAACAGGGCAAAAAAAACACTGCATAGTTCAAAATCTGAAAAAACGTTTGTCAAGAATGTGTCCTATCTCCATACCTTTTCAGTCTGCATGCAGAACAGATCAATTGAGAGAGAGGCTGGGATTTATGAAGAAGAATGTGACATCAGTATTGGAGAAATACTCATCAACAACCTGCATTATGGCAAGTGACACAACCATGATTACTGAAACTGAGGAGGGCCTGAAGAATCTAATGCAGTCAAGGATTAAAATTTTAAATATGGATTGAAACTCAACATCAAGAAAACAGATTCTTACCATTGGGCCAATTGACAGCATTTTGATGAATAAAGAAGAGATTGAGACTTAAAAATTTCAACTTGTTCAGTTCTACAATCAACAATCTTGGAACCAGCAGTCAGGAAATCAAAAGACAAATTGCATTAGGGGTATCTGCTGTCAGGGATCTCTTCAGAGTGCTGAAGAGAGAGGTTGTTAGTCTAGAAACTCAAGTGTGCCTGATCCAGGTACTGGTCTTCCCAGTTACTTGCTGTGCATCAAAGAGCTGGACAATTACTAAGAATGACAGAATAAGTGATACCCTTGAGTTGTGGTGTTGGAGAAGAGTATTGAACATACCATGGACTTCCAATAGCACAAACAGTTCTGTCCTGGTGAGGTTGAAACAAAGCTTCTCCTCGGAGACAAAGGTTTTGAAGCTCTTTCTAACAAACCTTGGGCATGAAGCCAGAAGCAACATTTCTTTGGCGGATATCATGATTGGAGAGGTCAAGGGACAGCACAGGAGAGGAAGATCCTGGATGAAATGGATTATCACGGTAGCTGGGTAATAAGGTTAAGTGTATCAGATATAGTGAGATTGGCTCAGGATAGAGCAAGGTTCAAAGCTATTATACAAGAGCAAGGTTCAAAGCTATTATACATAGGGTCACTATGATTATCAAGTGGCTCAATGGCACATAACAACAAGAAAAATAGTAAATTTAAATAACACTTTCTTGGAAATCCTCATTTCAAAATTTTGTATCCTTGAAGTTAAATTTTAAAAGTACATTTGTTTGTATTTATTATCAAAATTTAATATTTATTGCAATTCGAGGTCTTGTATACTCTTCTTTACTGATATGATGAATTCCAGTTACTGAGATTTAGTAAAGTATGAATTATTATCCATTATAACTTCTATTTTAAATAATAAATTTGTTAGGAATACATACTACAGATAAACTTATTTATAACTGATTTCTGATGTCTTTGTGTGGGTCAGTTCTTGCACAAGCTGAGTAAATTATTTATCACATGGTCTTTATTATTAATTTATTTTATTAAAATAATTTTCATAAAGTCTTCTTTATTTGTTCAGAAGCTGATATATATATATGTGTATATATATATATATACACACACACACACAAAGATACAAACATAACAAAGGCACAAATCATGAGAATAGAAAGAATTCAGTGCCTTTTACTATAACTCCAATATGATATAAATTAAGATTTTATATACGATTATTTTCATAATTTCATTGTGAACCAAATACTTCTACTGAACTTCCCTACAGTGCTGATAATAAGAACTTATAATGTTGCTGTTGTTGTTGTTAGAGTCAGAAACAACACATAGCTGACCCTCCTGTAGGTTTTCAGATGAGACTGTCCATCCTTCTCCTGTGTAGCAGCTGGCAGCCTTGAACCATATGCCTTCAGGATTATGGCAGAGCTTCTTTCCACAAGGCCACCAGAGCTCCCTATAACATTGTCCTGATAATAATATTTATTTTTCTTTTTTAAAAAATTATCTATGTTGGTTGATGATCTTCAAAATATAACTAGCTTAGAATCTTTACCTCTTAATAAGGATGGCTTAGTTCATGGCATGCTGCAATGTTCAATAAAATTGCATGCCTCAGAGTGTTCAAAACCACCAATCATATATATTGGGGGGGGGGAAGAGATGAGCAGCCTCTTCCTGGCAAGACTGACAGCCTTGGAAAGCACAGGAATGCAGAATTTCTGTGAATCAAAATCTGCTCAAAAGTGGTAAGTGAGTTAAGGTTCTAAATAACATTAGAATTTTATCAGTGCTGCAAAGAAATGTAATTTCTCAAATAAAATGCTGTTAAAACATTTAATTCCTTGAATAGAAGCTGTTTATGACGAAAAATAAACAATATCTAAAGCAAAGTGAAATCGAATATTAATTATCAGAGTGGTGAAAAGAATTTATGCTTACTTGGTATTTAACTCATCCAGGAGCAGCAAAGAAGATACGGTCTGAAACTCAACTTACTTAAATATTATAACCAAGAAAATTCTGTGACCTCGTTGCTGTTGTTTCGTGCCATCAAATTTCATGCAAATCATAGAGACCCTATGTACAGCAGTTCTAATGTCTGCCCTGTCCTGACCCAATCCCACTGATTCCAACACATCGACCTGCATTGTTTCAGTTACTGTATCAATTCATCTTATCCAGAGTCTTCCTCACCTATACTGTCCTCCACCATTGAAAGCATGATGTCCTTCTCTAAGGACCATTCCCTCCTGGCCACATGCCCAAAGTATGTGAGTCGGTGTTATACTGTAATACATGTCGTTGTTGTTGTTAGGTGAACCAGGTAGATTGACTATCTCAAAAGGCCCTGGTGTGTCAGGAAGTGTGAGAAAAGCACAGGATAGGGCAGGGTTGAGATTTGTGTTTATAGGTTTGCTATGGATCATAACAAAAATGAAAACAGATGAAAGTTACTTGATCTTAAAGGCCCAGTTCATATTTTATCCTTTCAAAATTAATTTACCTGAGCACCATTCATCTTTTAATCCTTGTTTCACATTATACTGTAAACTTTAGGGCATATTTTTAGGTGAAAAATAAACTATAAGCCTGATGTGTATCCTTATTCTTATTGACTACCCTTTCTTTTTAAAAAAGCAGCAGAACAATAATTTCAAATAGTAAAGTTCACATAAGTCAAGATTATTAACATTCTATTACAGTATTTGGCTTTTATTTCTAGTGAGTCTTTAAGAAAAATGAAAATAACATAAAGATGCTTTTTCAGTTATCTTTGCCACTACTTCTAATTATTTTACTCTTCATTCTTTATGCTTATTTTATGTTTAATTATTTCAGTATAGAATGCTTTAGTGTTAGTAATTATATAATTTTAAGCAGAATTGTTGACTGCAAGTAATTTCATTTAAATTATTTTTAATGTTATTAATATTGGTTTTAAATCTTTCTGAGTAGATTACAATTTTTCTCCATTAAATAATCATTACTAAAGCTTAAATAAATATCAAATGTGAATATTTTATTTTGAAATATCATAATATTTTCCCACATATTGATTTGAAATGTTTTTTTCCATTATTGTTACTTCTAGGTAGGTATTACATATCTCCTGAATATGTCACCTCCTGTTTGTGGCTACCTGCACATTACATTTTGATATTTTATTTCCCTATAAAATATTATTTGTTCACAACCATAATTTTAGAACATTGTTAAATATTTAACACTCTTTAAAAAATAAATTATATTTTATCTTAATATTTGTTTTTAGTGACAATTTAAAAATGGAAAAATATATTGTTATATCTGATTATTAGTAAAGACAAATGTTGAAATTGTTTGTATATGTGCCTAAAGTTCACGATTTTTAGCCATTATCCACTTTAGTCTCCAGCTATCTTAACTGCAGACGCAGTCTTTCAAATCATCAACAGCTGTGGGCCTAGGATAAGAGAAGGAGTGCTTCCAACGCTGAGCAGCAAGGTTTGTGGCAGCAAGAATTGAGGTGGGCAACATTTTAAGGAGACTGAAACACGACCCTCTTGAGAGTGAAACCCAGATGGTAAGAACCTGGTGACTGTGGAGGATAGACTGTGGTATTCCTGTGGAATAACTGTGACAAGGTGTGATCGGAGGCATTTGTACTGGCCACGGTTAAAAGTTTTATTGTTCTTCAAGTGTCTGGCTTGAAATAGAAGGTGACTCATACCTTGCTGGATGATTTGGATTTAAAGCCTGGACTAATTGAAGAATTGGGCATGACTGATACTCTTTGCCCCCCCCCCTACAAATTACTTCCCTAATAAACCCTATTCTCATTACCACTACTGTAAGTCTGTTGGTCAACAATGAACAAATGAAACCTCTTGCTGTTGGTGTGGCTCTAGAGTCATCATGGGACTGGGATATGCATTGTATATCTGCGTGTTGTTCTAGGGCACTAAGAAACTATGCTATTCTTAGTCCCTCTGGCCCTTTCAAAGAGAAGCTTATGGCTCTGTTTCCTTACAACCATTTTCACCTCTTTGGACAATACAATTACTGAATTTAATGTGTGGAGGTTATGCACCACCAAGACTATCATGTGTAGTATCCATTCTCATCCTTTATAAGGAGGAAGGGATAGGAATGCATATTCTCATGCTATCAGTATTCAAATTGCAAAATTAATTTTCCTCTTGCCTATTAGGATCAAACTGTTCTTAAAGTAAATGTGTTGAATCAGGAATATATAATATATATATTAGTGTAC
>NW_006399762.1:14394572-14399464 GCF_000299155.1 Elephantulus edwardii
AAGGAAGCATATACATGGGCAAGGACTAAGTGAGATGGGAAAATTGTCAGATGAAACCACTGGCACGCATTGAAAGTAAATGTGAAGAATGTGCTGTGGGGAAATTGACTCATGTCACTATGAAATGGTCCAGCCTTCCTGGAGCGCAGTTTGGCAATACTTGACAAGAGTTTTAAAAATATATATATATATAAATTAGTAGTGTTATTAGCATATATTGGTATACATATTAGTATGTATGTATTAGTGTATACACACACACACACACACACACACACACACACACACACACTAATTATGCCAATATTGGGTCATGTTTCTATTCTTTAGGATTAAGTACGAACATTTAACCTGATTAAAAGTTAACCAGATCACTGATATGTAAAGCAACTGGGCTGAATATTCCTCTGCAATTCACTAAAACATGGATGATCTTTTCTACAGAAAAAAAACAAATTTGGAAAGTTAAAACAAAGATTAGAGTATTATGTATTAATATGGAGAAAATAATAAATCAATGACCTCAAAGTCAGAGGAAGTTTTCCATGACATGATAAAAATTCACAGCCTCTTTGTCTGGACCTGAATACAATTTAAAATAAGGCAGAGCACTAACAATTTATTTTTCTTATATCTATATTTTATCTCTCTATATCATGTTCATTTCCTTAAAGTCAACACTTTTTTTTGGTGTTTAATATTTCAAATGTCCTTAAATGCCCTTTTGTATTCTTGAGAAATATTATAATCTTCCACCATTCCACTTTTAATAACAGTATATTGAATTGATGTAGAATTAAGAAAAAAATTTCCTGTCTCCTAGATGTTATTTTTGTTAGGTGCAATCGAGTTGTCTGTGACTTAGAAGTCCTATGAACAAAAGGTATGAACCTTACCCTATCCTGCATTATTCTCACAATTGGTGATATTATCAAGTCCCTTTTTATGGTCACTGTGTCAATTCATCTTATGAGAGCCTTCCATTTTCTTTGACCCTGTACCTTTCCCAGTATAGTGCCTTTTTCCAAGGACTGACAATTGCTGACAACAAATCTAAAATATGTGAGACAAAGTTTTATCATTCTTTTTCTAAGGAGCTGCTTGGTTGCACTTCTTTCAAGAAAGACTTATTCTTTTGACAGCCGATGGGATATTCAACACTTTTCTCACAGACTGCTCAAAGACATTAATTTTTTATACTTATAATGGTTATTCGTTGATATTTTATTAGGACTAACTTAGGTTTAAGTGAAAAAATGTGATTTTTAGCCAACATTATACAACAGTTAACCCATAAAAGTGACATTTTTTAAGTTGTGTGTGTGGCGCCACTAATGATAGTGGCCTAGTGTGATGGTCTAGTGCTCTTACACATGTTAACTGCTACATAATACTGGTTAAAACTCAATTTTCATTTGAACTTTTTTTGACCCTTAACAATTATCCACAACCAATCTTACATAGGTATATTTCCTAGGTCTACAAACTGGTGTCTACCTGGGATACAGTGATTCAGAGTCATCTGTAAATCTACAACTTGTTATGCTCAATTCTCTATCATTATCTCTCTTGTTTAATCTTCCCTTCTTTCAGGAATGAACCAATTCAGCAAATAACTTATTGAATGTTGTCACTATAATAAAAATCTAAAACAATCAGATTCTGTGTTGTCTAATTCATAGCAAACCTATAGAAAACAGTAGATCTCCACTATGGAGTTCCTGAGGCTTTAAAATGTAATGGGAGAAAATTGCCTCATATATCATAGGAGGGGCTGTTAGGTTCAAACTGATAACCATTTTGTAAACATCTCAAAATTTAGCCCACTATGCCATCAGATAATCAGATTATGCTGAAGATTATCCGGAAATGACTGGAACAGTTCATTGACAGAAAACTACCAGAAATACAAGCTGGGTTTAGGATAGATCACGGCACTAGAAACATTATTGCCATGTCAGATGGATCTTGGCAGAAAGCAAAGAGTACCAGAAGAATGTGTATTTCATTGACTATGCAGAGGCGTTAACTGTGTGGATCACTACAAATTGTGGTTAACCTTAAGCAAAATGGAAATCCCAGAACATTTGATTTTGCTTATGTGAAACTTATACTTGAACCAGGAAACAGTACTCAAAACAGAACAAGGAAACACTGCATGATTCAAAATCAAGAAAGGAGTGTGTCAGGGATGCATCTTGTCTCCAAATCTTTTCAGTGAATGGGCAAAACAGATCATTCAGCAAGCAGGGTTTTATGAGGAAGAATGTGGCATCAGGATTAGAGGAAGACTCATCAACAACCTACGTTACGCAAATGACACACCCTTGCTTGCTGAAACTACAGAAGACCTGAAGCACTTGTTGCAGAAGGACAAGGACTGTATTCTTCAATTTGAATTGAAGCTCAACATCAAGAAGACTAAAATTCTCACCACTGGGCCAATTGGCAGCACCATGAAAGATGGAGAAAAGATTGAGGTTGTTAACAATTACAATTTGCTCAGCTCCACAATCAACATTCTTAACATCAACAGTCAGTAAATCAAAAGACAAATTGCACTGGGAAAATCTTCTGTCAGGGACCTCTCCAGAGTACTGAAAAACAATAATGTCAGTTTAGAGACTAAGGTGCACCTGATCCAGGCCATGGTCATGCTATGCATCAGAAAGCTGAACAATGACAAAGGATGACAGAAGAGAAGTCAATGCCTTTGAATTGTGGTGCTGGAAAAGAGACTTGAACATATCACAGACTACCAAGAAAACAAATAGATCTATCTTGGAGAGGATGAAACCAAGTTTCTCCTAGGAGGCTAGGATTTGAAGCTCTGTCTCACATACTTTAGGTATGTGGCCAGGAGGGACCAGTCCTTAGAGGAGAACATCATTCTTAGAAGAGTGGAAGGACCGTGAAGGAGAGAAAGACCCTGGATAAAATGGAGAGATACAGTAACAGGCAATGGTGGGGTTGTTTGGTGTGTTGGAATTAGTGAGAATGGTTCAAGACAGGGCAAGTTTCAAAGCTGTATGTGGGGTTGCTATGGGTTACAAGTGGCCCAAGAAAACAAACAGATTCATCCTGGAGAGGGTTAAACCAGGCTACTCCTTGGAAGCAAGGATTCTGGGGCTTCGTCTAACATACTTTGGACATGTTGTAAGGAGGGCCAGGTCCTTGGAGAGGGACATCATGCTTGGGAGGGTGGAGGGACAGCGCAGGAGGGGAAGACCCTCTATGAGATGGATTGATTGAGTTACTGGGGTAATTGGGATGGGTGTGTCAGAGGCAGTGTGATTGGCACAGGATAGAGCAGGGTTTAGGGTTGTTGTGCATAGGGTCGCTAAGAGTAGCAAACCACTCGACGGCACATAACAACAATAGCACATGACAACCTGCCATCAGAATGTCTGAAGATATGGCTTTGATCCTTTGTCTCAGTTGCTTAAAATAACACTCACATTTTTAATAAGAAATAAATGTGAAAATTAGAGGCATAAGGGCATAATTTGTGAAGATAGAGGCTGAATAATGTGAAAATATGAGTGATACAGAAATCCTTATTAAAGCTTTCCAGCTGTAGTGACACCCGGTGTGGTAACTCATGCTGCTCACTACGGATCTCTTCGTCACCAAATCTTATAGAAACCTTCAAATTTGCTGTAATCAATTAAGTTTGGATTAATAACAATCCTTCATTCAGTTTGAATCTGTAATTCATAGCATAAGACCTGTCAATATGACTATTATTCAGATATACGCTGCTACATCTAGAGCTAAAGAAGAAGGAATTGAAATTTTTACCAAAACTTGCATTTCAAAATTGATCGAACATAGACTCAAGATGTGTAAATGATAATTTACTGGAATGCAAATGTTGAAAAGAATGGAGAGAAAATGTAGTTGTTTTTGTTACTGTCCAGTTGACGATGATTCATAGAAGCTCTATGAATAATGTCTCTGATCCCTGCTTGATCCTGGAATAATCTCACTCTTTGACACACCGACCTTCTTTACTCAGCTACTGAATCAATTCATCTCATCCGAGGTCATCCTGTCATGCACTGTCCCTCCACCTTTCCAAGCATGATGTTATTCACCAAGGACTGGTTCCTTTTGGCAATATCTGTGCAAAATATGTGAGAATGAGACTCAAAATCTGTATATCTTAGGAAAATCTTGATTTAATTCTCTCCAGGACATATCTGTTAGTTCTCTTGGCATGTTAAATATAAAATAGTCCATGGTATGTTAAATATTCTTTTCCTGAACTACAACTTAAAGGTATCAATTCACTTTTCTTGTGAATGGAACAACAACTGTCCTCCTAATTTTCTATCATATACGGGTGAGCATATCCAGGACTGCATCTATTAATTAAAACAAGTCAGTTCCTATCCCATCTATTTCTGGCATCTTATTTTTGCCACTGACTTTAATGCAGTTTCAACTTCATGCTTCATTTACCATTGGTTCCTGCTTATATGCCACTTGCTGAAATGTTTCAATGTCAGTTGATCCTTTTTGATGTGTTGTTGTTGTTGTTATGTGCCATCGAGTCGTTATCGACTCATAGCGACCCTGTGCACAACAGCCCTAAACCCTGCTCTATCCTGCACCAACCACACTGCCTCTGACACAACCATCCCGATTACCCCAGTCACCGAATCAATCCATCTCATAGAGGGTCTTCCCCTTCTGTGCTGTCCCTCCAACCTCCCAAGCATGATGTCCCTATCCAAGGACCCGTCCCTCCTGGCAACATGTCCAAAGTATGTCAGACGAAGCCCCAGAATCCTTGCATCCAAGGAGTAGCTTGGTTTAATCCTCTCCAAGATGAATCTGTTTGTTTTCCTGGCAGTTTATGGTACATTCAGTACTCTTCTCCAGCACCA